>NW_016108315.1:61450-62837 GCF_001604975.1 Cebus imitator
CTCAGATCATCCTAGGTCTCTGTTACATCTTCCCAGGATTTTACTACTCAGGCTTTGAAGGCTCTGCCTGATGGTTTGTCCTCATCCTTGTAACTGCATAGCATCAAACATCCTTGGCTTGCTTGAGCTAAGCATGTGCTGAGGTTGCTGCTATGTGCAGGATTCTGCTTAGAGACTTCCTTTCTCCCTTAGGCTAGCCAAAATAAGAAAATCAGTTAGGTGCAGTACTCAGTCTTATTTTTAATTTTAATTTTTTGGTTTTTTTGAGATGGAGTCTCCTTCTGTCATCCAGGCTGGAGTGCAATGGCCCGATCCTAGGTCACTGCAAACTCTGCCTCCCGGGTTCAAGTGATTCTCCTGCCTCAGCCTCCTGAGTAGCTGGGATTACATGCATCAGCCATCATGCTCTGCCAATTTCATATTTTTGTAGAGATGGGGTTTCACCATGTTGGCCAGGCTGGTCTTGAACTCTTGACCTCAGGTGATCTGCCCGAAGCTCCCAAAGTGCTGGGATTAGAGGCGTGAGCCATGGTGCCCGGCCCATTATTATTTTTAAAAGGGAAAGAATAGATTTATAGAGAGCAAAGTTATGGGATATAGCCAAACAATAATTCCAGCATTACAAAATCAATAAAGAAGAGTCAAGGAAAGCATTGTGGAGCCATAGCTCAGGGAGAGTTTCAGTATCTGGGTAGTAGAGAAGAGTGGAGATGGCATTTCTGGTGACAGCGAAGGCCTAGGGTAAAGAGCAGGAGGATGCAGGAGGCTTCACCGGCTCGGGCAGAAGATGATAGAGGGGATGCTTTCAGGAGTGGAGTGCAGGGTACACGTCACATGGGACTGGAAAGCGTCCCAGCATTTTGAAAGTCAAATTGTAAAGTCAATGTAAAATTGCTGATATACAAAGTCATTTTCTCACAAATTAAAGGGTGGCAAGATGGTACTTGGCTGTAGCCAGAGCTTTGAAGGATGGTGAACCAGGGAGAGAGAGGCTGGCTGATGTGGAATGTGGAGGTTGGGGTCAGAGGTGGCATCAAGGAAAACGTACAGCAATATCTGTGCAGCTTTTTCATCTTGCCCTCGACAGCAGATGTGAATAGCCCATTGTAATGGAAATGGTGGTCAAACAGCTCCCAGCTTTCAGAAGCCTGTGGTTGCAGATCCCAGCACTACTATCCCTCACTGTCCCCTTCCTTTTCACAGGCTCACCTCCCTATTTCCACCTTGGAAATGTGCTTGCCTGTTCCACAGAGGACAGCAATCCTGAAAGGGGAAAGCCTGGCACATGTCAAAGGCTTGTACACAAAACAGGTAGAGGAGGATGGCAGTGAGTTTTTCCTAAGTGGGTCTGTTAATTGTGGATAAGGTTAGAAACAGAAAGATTGTC
>NW_016108315.1:64885-66780 GCF_001604975.1 Cebus imitator
GTCCCCTCTTTGCATTTGGTTGGATGTGGAGGGGTTCACTGGGTCTGTTTTCCTAAATGTTGGCCCATGTGTGTGTCTGTGGGGGTCCGTCTGTTGTTGGGGCTAACTGGGCCCTCACCTCCTTCCCCAGCCTGCCTTACCTGGCTGCTCTTTGTCGCTGTCAGATGCTTTCACGCAATTCCCATCTCTGTGGGCTCCATGCTTGGCCCTGGATGATGGGAAAGCCACAGCTGGGGCTGAGCACTGAAGAACCTTTTCTTACTGGAGAACATTTAGAGTGAGACACTGTGGCTCTCCTGGGTCGGGCTTGGATAATTGGGCACAAGTAAACAGATCCTCTATCCCTGGAGATGAGGGTTCCCTCCCATGGGACCAGGGCAGCAAGAATTGCTAAGTTTGTGTGCCCCTAGGGCTGATTCCTCAGAGGTCCTCATTAGAGACACACAGAATGTGCTCTTGCTTGTACTTTGGGCACAGAGCTATCTCGGGGTGAGGGGAAACTCAGTTTAGTGCACGGACTTGTTGCTTGAGTTTGGACACTCAACTTAATTTTTCTGGATTTGTTTCTCTATCGGAAAAGTAAGGAGAGTCAGGAAAGCAAAGCTCATGATTTCCAAGGTAGAACTATTCCATGAATCTATGATTTCCTAACATAGTCAATGCTTATTCATTTTTATTAAACATATATTTATAAAACTGATTCATTCCTGCATAAATTTTTATTTAAGGAGTTTCTGCTTGGGCTGAGATCTGAGAAGGATTTATAATTTAGTTTCAGGTGCCTGCAGCATTATTATACACTTCTTAGAATTTGGTAAAGTAGATAATTAAAAATATGAGGGAAATTTTGTTTAAACAATGAAGAAATTTATACATTAAAGAAATATAAGCATATAAATACATATATTTCTACCCTATAAAGCCAAAATGTATATACTTCTTTTTACAAATTAAAATCAGGGTAATTAGGATATCCATCACCTGAAACACCTATCATTTTTTTGTGTTGGAAACATTATACTTCTTCTTTTCTAGCTATTTTGAAAAATACATTTTTGTCAATGATAATTTCCCTACTATTGAATACTATCAAATGCTAGAACTTATTTCTTCTATAACTGTGTTTTTGTACCCATTTATCCCTTCCTCCTCACTTCCCTTCCTGGTCTCTGGTAACTGACATTCTACTCTCTACTTCCATGATCCACTTTTTAAGCTTCCGTCTATGAATGAGAATGTGTGATATTTGACTTTCTGTGCCTAGCTTATTTTACATAGCATAATGACCTCTAGTTCTATCCATGTTGCTGCAAACGACAGGATTTCATTCCTTTCATGGCTGGATAATATTCCATTGTGTATATGTACCACATTTTCTTTATTCATCTATTGATGGACACTTAGGTTGATTCATATATACATATGTCTCCCCAGCAGTGGGATTTCTGGGTCATAAGGCAGGTTCCTTTTAGTTTTTCAAGGAACCTCCATGTTGTTTACCATAACGGCTGTGCTACTTTGTGTTCCCACGAACAGTGTGTAAGCATTCCCTTTCTCTCCGTCTTCACCAGCGTTAGTTACTTTTTAAATTGAATTGAAATTGAAATTTATCTTATTTTTTGAGATGGAGTTTTGCTTTGTCACCCAGACTGGACTGCAATGGTGTAATCTCAGCTTACTGCCACCTCTGCCTCCTGGGTTCAAGCTATTCTCCTGCCTCAGCTTCCCAAGTAGCTGGAACTACAGGCATGTGCCACCACACCCAGCTAATTTTTGTATTTTCAGTAGGGATGGGGTTTCTACCACATTGGTCAGGCTGGTCTCAAACTCCTGACCTCAAGCAGTCCACCTGTCTTGGCCTCCCAAAGTGCTGGGTTTAAAAACAGACTGGCCAC
>NW_016108315.1:69135-71419 GCF_001604975.1 Cebus imitator
CTGCTGAGTCCCACTTCTCAGTGTAAATATTTTTATATATTTCCAAATAATATGTTTGTACTGCTATTTTTAAACACCAATGTGCAGTTATATTGTATCCATCCTCTTCCCATCATGGCAGGTGAAGGGTAACACTTTACATCACTTCACCATCCCATTCCTTTCCCATAGAATTTTTGGGTGAGTCACTGTGTGTCACTGATACTCTGCCTCTGTTGTTTACTGTTGGGCCAAATGGCGTACTAATACTGTGTTTTCTCTTGGACAACTTGTAGTTGTCTCTGAAGGTATAGTTAATGAAAAAAATAGCTGCCTTTTTCGTTTGCCAATTTTTGTTTTTGGTTTTGAGATGGAGTTTCGCTCTTGTTGCCCAGGCTGGAGTGCAATGGTGCGACCTAGACTCACTGCAACTTCTGCCTCCCAGGTTCAAGCAATTCTTTTGGCTCAGTCTTCAGACTAGCTGGGATTACAGGTGCCTGTACCACACCTGGCTAACTTTTTGTATTTTTAGTAGAGATGGGGTTTTACCATGTTGGCTAGGCTGTTCTCAAACTCCTGACCTCTGGTGATCCACCTGTCTCAGCCTCCCAAATTGTTGGGATTACAGGCGTGAGCCCAGCTCATTTTTTTTTTTTTTAAACAAAATCTTGCTCTGTCACCCAGGCTGGAGTGCAGTGGGCAATTGTAGCTCACTGCAGCCTCGAACTTCTTGGCTCAAGAAAATACTCCTGCCTCAGCCTCCTGAGTAGCTAGAATTATAGGCCATATGCCCCATGCCCAGTTAATTAAAAATATTTTTTCGTAGAGATAGGGTCTCACTATGTTGCCCAGGCTGGTCTTGAACTCCTGCCTCAGGCTCCCAAAGTATTGGGATTACAGGTATAAACCATTGCACCCTGCTATGTTTGCCTTTTATTCTGACTTTATCCTTTCCATATCCTAAAATTAAATTTTCAGGGTTTTGGAGTTATAATTGATACATAATACAAATTACCAATTTAAATGTACACTTTGGTGAATTTTGATAATTTTGTGCAGTTATGTAATCACCATCGCAATCAAGATACAGAAGGTTAGAAACTGTTAGAGGTGAAAAAAGGGAAAGAAACAGAACAAAAACAGAATGATTCCATCACCCTAAAAAGTTTTCTTGTTTTCATTTGCAGCTGTTCCTCTCTTACCAATCTGCTTTTTCCACTATAGTTTTATCTTTTCTAGAACTTGATATAGATGGAATCACAAAATATGTAGTCTTTTGCATTTGATTTCATTCACTTAGCATGATGTCTTTGAGATTCATCCATGTTGTTGCTGTATTACTAATTTGTTGCACTTACTAGCACTGTGGTCCTTTTTATTACTAAGTAGTATTCCATCGTAAGGAGATCCATAGTTTTTATATCAATTCCACAGTTGATGAAAATTTGAGTTGTTTCCAATTTGGAGATACTATATATAATAATGTATGCACATCCCTATATATGTATATAGCATGTATGTAACACCACCATGTATGTTTCTGTAAGGTCTGTGTGTAGGCACATATTTTCATTTTTCTTGTAATATGATTACTAGGTCATATGATAAGTGCATTTTTAACTTTAAATCATTTTTTGCAAAAATGACTATCATTTTGCATTCCTATCAGCTAGGAAGAAGGAAAGGAAAAATTACTTGGGTAAACAACTAAGAGATCAGTCCTCAGAGAAGCTGCTTGTCTGAAAAATCACAGCTACAGGCAAAAATAGAGCAGCCTGAAGAAAATTCAGACTGCAGCTGCATAGCTAAGCCACAGATATATAGGCAGATAGGCAAAGTCCAACATAGAAGCCCTTTGTTCTTTGTATGATTAACAAGCTCCCAGGAAAATGTTTCCTCCCCTTTTCAGACATGTGCACGGTGGGCTCTGTGGCAGCTTGCACAGGGAGGGGGTGCTTACCTAAAACAAACCTACAGTTATACAAAGAACAAAGCAGCACATTGTGCTTGCCTAGAGACATACCCGCAGCTGCATAAGATATGCGGACTTGCACAGACAGCTTTATTGATAAGTTACTCAAACTGCTACAGACATGAGAGGAGTTTCTTATATAAGCTTTTGAATTTAACTGTAAAAACAGAAATCCACTCAGACTCCTCTCTCTTCTGCAGACAGCATTCTTCTTTCACTTACTAAATTTTCACTGCAATATCACCCTTGTGTCTGTGCTCCTTAATCATCTTGGATATGAGACAAAGATCTCCTGATATTACCTCACAAGAGAGACTGCTACATTGTGGTGCA
>NW_016108315.1:71489-73893 GCF_001604975.1 Cebus imitator
GCTCTGTCACCCAGGCTGGAGTGCAGTGGGCAATTGTAGCTCACTGCAGCCTCGAACTTCTTGGCTCAAGAAATTCTCCTGCCTCAGCCTCCTGAGTAGCTAGAATTATAGGCCACATGCCCCATGCCCAGTTAATTAAAAATATTTTTTCATAGAGATAGGGTCTCACTATGTTGCCCAGGCTGGTCTTGAACTCCTGCCTCAGGCTCTCAAAGTATTGGGATTACAGGTATAAACCATTGCACCCTACTATGTTTGCCTTTTATTCTGACTTTATCCTTTCCATATCCTAAAATTAATTTTCAGGGTTTTGGAGTTATAATTGATACATAATACAAATTACCAATTTAAATGTACACTTTGGTGAGTTTTGATAATTTTGTGCAGTTATGTAATCACCATCACAATCAAGATACAGAAGGTTAGAAACTGTTAGAGGTGAAAAAAGGGAAAGAAACAGAACAAAAACAGAATGATTCCATCACCCTAAAAAGTTTTCTTGTTTTCATTTGCAGCTGTTCCTCTCCTACTGATCTGCTTTTTTCCACTATAGTTTTATCTTTTCTAGGACTTGATATAGATGGAATCACAAAATATGTAGTCTTTTGAATTTGATTTCATTCACTTAGCATGATGTCTTTGAGATTCATCCATGTTGTTGCTGTATTACTAATTTGTTGCATTTACTAGCACTGTGTTCCTTTTTATTACTAAGTAGTATTCCATCGTAAGGAGATCCATAGTTTTTATATCACTTCCACAGTTGATGGAAATTTGAGTTGTTTCCAATTTGGAGATACTATATATAATAATGTATGCACATCCCTATATATGTATATAGCATGTATGTTACACCACCATGTATGTTTCTGTAAGGTCTGTGTGTAGGCACATATTTTCATTTTTCTTGTAATATGATTACTGGGTCATATGATAAATGCATTTTTAACTTTATAAAATACTGCAATACCATTTTGTAAAAATGACTATCATTTTGCATTCCTATCAGCTAGGAAGAAGGAAAGGAAAAATTACTTGGGTAAATAACGAAGATATCAGTCCTCAGAGAAGCTGCTTGTCTGAAAAATCACAGCTACAGGCAAAAATAGAGCAGCCTGAAGAAAATTCAGACTGCAGCTGCATAGCTAAGCCACAGATATGTAGGCAGACAGGCAAAGTCCAACATAGAAGCCCTTTGTTCTTTGTATGATTAACAAGCTCCCAGGAAAATGTTTCCTCCCTTTTTCAGACATGTGCACGGTGGGCTCTGTGGCAGCTTGCACAGGGAGGGGATGCTTACCTAAAACAAACCTACAGTTATACAAAGAAAAAAGCAGCACATTGTGCTTGCCTAGAGACATACCCACAGCTGCATGAGATATGGGGACTTGCACAGACAGCTTTACTGATAAGTTACTCAAACTGCTACAGACATGAGAGGAGTTTCTTATGCAAGCTTTTGAATTTAACTGTAAAAACAGAAATCCACTCAGACTCCTCTCTCTTCTGCAGACAGCATTCTTCTTTCACTTACTAAATTTTCACTGCAATATCACCCTTGTGTCTGTGCTCCTTAATCATCTTGGATATGAGACAAAGATCTCCTGATATTACCTCACAAGAGAGACTGCTACATTGTGGTGCACTGGAGAGACTGCAACATCAGCAATATATGAGAGCTCCAGCTGCTTTACATCCTCACCAACACTTAGTATTGTCAGTCTTCTGAATATTAGAAATTCTACTGATGTATTCTAGTATCTCATTTTTTGTATTTTTATGGTTTTAATTTGCATTTTCCTGATGCCAGCAGTGTTGAGCATCTTGTACTTACTGCCCATTTGTCTGCCTTCCTTTGTGAAGTATATGATCTGATATTTTCCCTAATTTTATTGGGTTATCTGCCCATCGTTATTGGGTTGCTTGTCTTCTCAGTTTTAGTTATAAGAATATTTTTATACATCTTAGTTTCGAACATTTTATCATATATACATTTGGCAAATATTTTTTTCCAGTCTGTGGCTTGCATTTTTATTTTCTTAACTGTGCCTTAAGAAGAAAAAAGTTTTAATCTTAATGAAGTTCATCTTGTTATTCCCCACCTCCTTTTTTTTTTGAGGTGGGGTTTCGCTCTTGTTGCCCAGGCTGGAGTGCAATGGCACAATCTCAGCTCACTACAACCTCCACCTCCCAAGTTCAAGGGACTCTCCTGCACTGGCCTCCCAAATAGCTGGGATTACAGGCACCTGCCACCATGCCTAGCTATTTTTTGTATTTTTAGTAGAGACTGGGTTTCACCATGTTAGCCAGGCTAGTCTCGAACTCTAGACCTCAGGTGATCCGCCCACCTCAGCCTCCCAAAGTGCTGGGATTCCAGGTGTAAGCCACTGCACCCAGCCTTTTT
>NW_016108315.1:75043-78343 GCF_001604975.1 Cebus imitator
CAATCTGGATAGAATTAATTTATTTCTAAGTATTTCACTTTCCAATGTTATTCCAAATTGAATATGTTTGTTTTATTTCCTAATTATTTTCTTTTCTAATGGATAGAAACATAATTGATTTTAAAAAATTTTTTATAGAGACTGGGTTTCACCAAGTTGGTCAGGTTGATCTCGAACTCCTGAACTCGTGATCTCCCCGCCTCAGCCTCCCAAAGTGCTGGGATTACAGTCGTGAACCACTGCGCCCGGCCGGAAGCATAATTGATTTTATATATTGGTGTTGTGTTCTAAAATTAACTTTCTAATTCTAGGGACATTTTATAGTTCCAATCTCTTTTTCTTTTTAGTTTTTAATTTATTTTACTTTTTGTTTTGTAGAGATGGGTCTCACTTTATCGCCCAGGCTGGCCTCAAACTCCTGAACTCAAGTGGTCCTCCTGTCTTGGCATCCCAAAGTGCTGGGATTACAGACATGAGCCACTGCACCCGGTCCCATCTTACTTCCTATGCAGATAAACACGTACACTAAAGCAAGGCTCAGCAAACTTGTACTGTAAGGGGCCAGATAGTAAAACCTTTAGGTGATGCAGGTCTCTGTTGAGACTACTCAATGCTGCCATCAGAGCCTGGAAGCAGCCATAAACAATATTAAACAAATGGTCAGGCTACGTTCCAACAAATCTTTATTTTAAAAAACAAGTGGTTATCAGCTTATGTTGGGAGGATTTTAAAAAACATTTTTAAAAGTTAAAAAAAAAAAAAAAAAAAGGCTGGCCGCAGTGGCTCACACCTGTAGTCCCAGCACTTAGGGAGGCCGAGGTGGGTGGATCACGAGGTCAGCAGTTCAAGACCAGCCTGACCAACATGGTGAAACCCCGTCTCTACTAAAAATACAAAAAAATTAGCTGGGTTTGGTGGCAGGCGCCTATAATCCCAGTTACTCTGGAGGTTCAGGTAGAGAATTGCTTGAATCCAGGAGGCGGAGGTTGCAGTGAGCCAAGATTGCGTCTCTGCACTCCAGCCTGGGCGACAGAGTGAAACTCTGTGTCAAAAAACCAAAAAAACAAGAAACAGGCGGAGGGCTGGCTTTTGCTTATAGGCTACGATTTACAACTCATGTTGAGGGTTTTTTTTAATTTATTTTTAATTTTTGTGGGTACATAATAGGTATATATATTTGTGGGGTACATGAGATGTTCTGATGCAGGCACGCAATGTGAAATTATTACATCAGGAAGAGTGGGGTATCCGTCCCCCTAGCATATATCCTTTGTGTGACAAACTGTTCATGAGTTTGATATACGTGAAATCATACCATATGTATTGTTTTGTTTGGTTTCTTTAACTTAGCATAATTCTGAGAATCATCCATCCTCTAGCTGTAATTTATTCCTTTTTGTTGCTAAAAAAAATTCCATTAAATGGCTATGCCAGAATGAAGTCACTCTTGTTAGATCCAGACAGAATAGTGCCAGGAAAGCATGAAGCCGGTGGAAGGAACTCATGCTTGCATGTCTAAGATGAGAACTGTTTCCAAGGACTTTCTTAAAGCCCCACAAGAAAGCCCTTCACATCCTTCATGCATCTTCTGCTTTGCATGGCTTGCACGTTTTGCACATGTACACAGATCTCTATGACTAGGCCTATTGCGAGGCATTCTTTAGTACGGCAGCAATTCTGATAAGATGCTCCTGAAAGAACACTTTCCAGTGGGGCACGGTGGCTCACACCTGTAATCCCAGCACTTTGGGAGGCAGAGGCAGGAGGATCATTTGAGGTCAGGAGTTCGAGACCAGCCTGGTTAACATGGTGAAACCCTGTTTCTACTAAAAATACAAAAAATCTGCCATGCGTGGTGGCATGCACCTGTAATCCCTGCTACCCGGGAGACTGAGGCAGAAGAATCGCTTGAACCCCGGGGGGGCGGAGGTTGCAGAGAGCGGAGATGGCGCCATTGCACTCCAACCTGGCAAAAAGAGCAGAACTCCATCTGAGAAAGAAAAAGAGGAAGAAAAAAAGAGAGAAAGAGAGAAAGAAAGAAAAAAAGAGAGAAAGAAAGAAAACACTTCCCAGTAACATCACCTCCATCAGTGAACCGATGGCAAATCTGGTTTTGAGCCAGAGGAACCAAGGAACTCTGTTTCCAAGCAGCTATGTGAACACCTCTCTTTTTGCAAATAAAAGCTCCCTCTCTTACCTTTCCCTCACTGGATGTCCCTGTGGCTTGCCATAGTGCATTCTAGATCATAATCCTCTTTTCTATCCACAATAAATTCATCACCTTTGGAGATAGTTTTCTCTGAAGTCTTTTGATCTGGTGTCAGAAGGGCCCTGGAGGCAAGATGGCTTTTGGAGGGGCCTGGCAGCTCCTGGAGCAGGGGAGGTGCCACAGTTAAGCCCTTTGCGGTCTCAACCGCCCGGGGTCACCTTTTCTCTGCCCAGGTAAATCTTCTTTCAGGTCAAGCTTCCACCCTTCCATAGCAGCGCACTGTTGGCCTTATTTGGGGTCTGCGTGGGCTAAGGCGCCTTCACAAAGAATCTCGCATCCCTTCTAGGGCTGGAAAAGACTTTTTCTCTTTTCTGGCAAGTCCTTTCTGGCAACAAAGTTTCTCTTCTAGTCCTGGTGAGTGCAGTTGGAGTTTCAGGGTTTTTTTGTGTGTGTGCATACTTCCATTTGTTGCTAGACTTTTCCTCTCTGTTTCTGAATATCTTACTTTTATAAAAATGGTGGGCTCGGCCGGGTGCGTGGCTCACGCCTGTAATCCCAGTACTTGGGAGATCGAGGTGAGTGGATCACTTGAGGTGAGGAAATCAAGACGAGCCTGACCAACATAGTGAAACCCCGTCTCTACTAAAAATACAAAAATTAGCCTGGCGTGGTGGTGTGCACCTGTAATCCCAGCTACTCGGGAGGCTGAGGCAGGAGAATCGCTTGGACCCAGGAGGCAGAGGTGGCAGTGAGCCGAGATTGTGCCACTGCACTCCAGCCTGGGCGACAAGACTAAGACTTAAAAAAAAAAAAAAAAGGTGGGCTTGAGGCCACCCTTTAAGAAACCTTAGGGCTGTCACCACCTTTCTGTGAGGGACCTTACTCTCCGAAGAAAAAGCCGCCTGTGTTGAGGATAAACTGGTACGCGGATGACCACTAGGGGGCCTGCCAGTCTAGAAAAAATCTGTGCGTCTAGGGGAAATCCAGTTACAGGTCTTGGAGCACAGCTATCTGCCAAGTGAGACAAACATCCTGGCCCAAGGACACCGTAAAACAAAACACCAGTCAACCCCCTAGCATTCTCTAACAGG
>NW_016108315.1:79043-80561 GCF_001604975.1 Cebus imitator
ACAAAATTAGAATACCGTGGTCCTAAAATCGAACTATCTGAATGAGAGGCACACTTCAGTTGGTACCTAGAAGCATCTAATTGCATTCAGGATTCTAAAATTGCCTCCTGATCTCAGGCCAGGCGTGGTGGCTCATGCCTGTAACCCCAGCACTTTGGGAAGCTGAGGCTGGCGGATCATGTGAGATCAGAGAAGTCTGAGTCCAGCCTGGCCAACATGGTGAAACCCTGTCTCTACTAAAAATACAAAAATTAGCTGGGGATGTTGGTAGGCTCTTGTAATCCCAACACTACGGGAGGCCAAGGCAGGCGGATCACTTGAGCTCAGGAGTTCAAGACCAGCCTGACCAACCTGGCGAAACCCCTATCTCTACTAAAAATACAAAATTAGCCAGGCATAATGATGCGTGCCTGTAGTTCCACCTACTCAAGAGGTTGAGGCAGGAGAATCGCTTGAACTCAGGAGGCAGAGGTTGCACTGAGCCAAGATTGTGCCAATGCACTCCAGACTGGGCGACAGTCAAACCCTGATTCAAAAAAAAAAAAAAAAAATTGCCTCCTGATCTCAAAATTAACTGAGAGGCCTTAGGGTCCCAGACTCTTTTCTCGCCAGAATAGACTTTCCTTCTCTGTCCTCTGTCTCCCCTCTAGTCTGCTTTGGCTGAACTGCCTTTCCCTGACTCCTCAGCTCTCACCACCCCTGAACCTTTGCCTTTAAACTCACAAATGATTCTTCTACACCCAAATTTAATTTTGTTCCACAGAGCATGGCTGAGTTTTGAGCTGTTGCCAAGGAGTTCCCAAAGGCCATTGAAGACCCTCATCAATTTGCTGATGAATTCAGCACAGTGCTCAGGTTTATCAGCTGGTGTTTCTAACCTATGCCCGTTGGGTCGCATACTTTTTGGTGAAGGCCAGGCTTGACACTGGATGGCCAAGTCTTGTTGGCATGACCCTGAGGAAGAGTTAGGCAAAAATGCCAAAGACTAAGAAAAAGTCCAAGGCATGGCAAAACAAACACCACACACACACGCACACACATGCACACGCACACACACATGCACACGCACACACACGCACTCATACGCACACGCACACACACAGCAAACACCCCAAAAGTCTATTCTTGAGTATTTTCCTACAACCTTAGACTAGAATAAAATCCAGGCCTGTACCCAAGAACCTGACGAGCCCATTTATAGCTGCTACAGTCGGCCCTAGGGTGTATTTAAAGAGCATTCTGGATGACCCATGGATGCTGAATCTACTCAAGTAGTCTTTAATTCTGTTTGTGAACCGCTCTTCTAGAAAACTTTCCCAGCTTGTCAAGAGGGCCTGCCTGGAATGGGAAACTATGCCCACTTCTGATCTAGTTAATTTGGCAAATCAGCCTGCCCACACACTTGAGGCCAGTGCCTGTTTACCTGCAGGGAAAAGGAAAAACCTTGTGGGCCAGGCAAGTGGCTCATGCCTGTAATCCCAGCAGGACTGAGGCAAAAGGATCACCTCAGGTCAGGAG
>NW_016108315.1:80686-83519 GCF_001604975.1 Cebus imitator
GACAGGGTCAGACCCTGATTCAAAAAAAAAAAAAAATTGCTTCCTGATCTCAAAATTAACTGAGAGGCCTTAGGGTCCCAGGCTCTTTTCTCGCCAGAAGAAACTTTCTTTCTCTGTCCTCTGTCTGCCTCTAGTCTGCTTTGGCAAAACTGCCTTTCCCTCTGACTCCTCAGCTCTCACCACCCCTGAACCTTTGCCTTTAAACTCACAAATGATTCTTCTATACCCAAATTTAATTTTGTTCCACAGAGCATGGCTGAGTTTCGAGCTGTTGCCAAGGAGTTCCCAAAGGCCATTGAAGACCCTCATCAATTTGCTGATGAATTCAGCACAATGCTCAGGTTTATCAGCTGGTGTTTCTAACCTACGCCTGTTGGGTCACATACGTTTTGGTGAAGGCCAGGCTTGACACTGGATGGCCAAGTCTTGTTGGCATGACCCTGAGGAAGAGTTAGGCAAAAATGCCAAAGACCAAGAAAAAGTCCAAGGCATGGCAAAACAAACACCACACACACACGCACACACGCACACACATGCACACGCACACACACGCACTCATACGCGCACGCACACACACAGCAAACACCCCAAAAGTCTATTCTTGAGTATTTTCCTATAATCTTAGACTGGAATAAAATCCAGGCCTGTACTAAAGAACCTGATGAACCCATTTATAGCTAGTATAGTCGGCCCTAGAGTATATTTAAAGAGAATTCTGGATGACCCATGGATGTTGAATCTGCTCAAGTAGTCTTTAATTCTGTTTGTGAACTGCTCTTCTAGAAAACTTTCCCAGCTTGTCAAGAGGGCCTGCCAGGAATGGGAAACTATGCCCACTTCTGGTGTAGTTAATTTGGCAAATCAGCCTGCCCACACACTTGAGGCCAGTGCCTGTTTAGCTGCAGGGAAAAGGAAAAACCTTGTGGGCCAGGCAAGTGGCTCATGCCTATAATCCCAGCAGGGCTGAAGCGAAAGGATCACCTCAGGTCAGGAGTTCGAGACTAGCCTGGCTAACATGAGGAAGCCCTGTCTCTATTAAGAATACAAAAATTAGCCGGGTGTAGTGGCAGATGCCTATAATCCTACGTACTTGGGAGGCTGAGGCAGGAGAATCGCTTGAAACTGGGAGGCAGAGGTTGCAGTGAGCTGAGCTCACACTCCAGCCTGCACCACAGAGCAAGACAGACAGAAAGAAAGAAAGGTGGGGGAAGAAGGAAGGAAGGAAGGAAGGAGTCAGGGAGGGAAGGGAGGGAGGAGAGGGAGAAAGAAAGAAGACAGAAAAAAAAAAAAGAAAGAAAGAAAAAGAAGAAAAGAAAACCTTGTGGCTGTTACAACATTGTTTCTTCTTCAAACAAGCGTGGGGCTCCCTGACTTATGCCTAGGCCTCCTGACATAACAACAGGAAAAGAGATAACTCCTGGCTCTGCCACAGAAGAGAGAATCTCCAGCTCTCCCACTTAATCATTTGGGTGAAACCAATTTGGGAATGAGGTCTTTATTATTCTGAGAACTAAAAATCTTCAGCCTCCTATCTGACTGAGTGGACCCCACCCCCTCCCTGGTCTTGGCCAAGAAGACCCCAAAGAAGCCTTAAAAGCTGAATTTTTAGCCAAAACCGGACAGGAGGCCAGATATACCTCATTATACCCTTTCCCTTTCATGGTTTAGATTCAACAACAGCCTAGCATTGAGATAGTAGAGATGATAATACTGAGAGAACTGACTCTTGGCATCAAGACACCAAATTATAAACAGGACGTGAGGCCATGCCAGGCAAGGGCTGAGTCATGCAGCCCTACAGTCAAAAAAGAAACAGAGTTGTAACTGAGCAAGGTTTTTCTTTTTCTCTGCAGGTAAACAAGCATTGACCTCAAGCTATGCAATACTGAAACAATTGCAGCTCAGTGAAGCTGGAGGCTGACTGACTGAGTGACCCTGCCCCCTTCAACCAGCCAGAGCTGCAGCTTTCACTGTGCAAGAGGCTGACTTCAGCCTCTCTCTCCTGATGAGAGTCCAGGACCTGGTTCTGGTTACACTGGCTACACACTTGAGAGCCTTCCTGTCCGTGCTTCACCTTTTGACACATTGGCTTAATTGTCATGTATTTAAATGCTGACTCTACTCCCAAGTGAACATGGGTCATGTGTGACATGCATGTTTGTTCACCCTCCATGCACACAACCCCCTTGTTGAATATTCACAGCTCATCCTATAACTTGCTAAATATTATACTTGGGCAGCGTTTTCAGCATAAATTCCTGTTCCATCTACCTTGTCCTCCCAGCCCCCCAGTGACTGTTCCTGGTGTCTGCTGGAAGTGGAGGCTGTACTTTCTGGCCTGTCCGAATGGTCACCAAACTCTCCTTTCTGAATTTACAAATGTGTGATTTTTAAGTTGTCCAGAGCAGCTATCAGTCCCTAACCCCACCAGCCTCAATCAGCCCCCACTGAAGTGTAACAAAAAGATACAAATGGTAGGCATTTCCAACAAGCCTTTACCTGCATTGTTTACCTGCACATTCCTTTCTGCCTTGGCCCTCTTCAAGACATCCACTCTTTTTTGCTTGTTTCTACTAACCCCGTCCACCTCCTAGGATGTGATTTTCTGGAAAAATATTATGGAATTTCTGTTTTCCAAAAGTTGGGGTTGGGGCGGTGGTGATAATTTTCGAATCTGACAAACCGAACTGTGCCGACTCAACCTTGAAGTCCCCTGATTCCCCATGTTGCCTCATTTGTTGTGTTTTTTTTCCTGTTCAGAAAACAAAAATAATGCCACTCCTTCACGGCTGAATCAAATACCTGTCTCTTTATGGGCAAAATCATCCAGTGA
>NW_016108315.1:84683-86545 GCF_001604975.1 Cebus imitator
GGCTCAGCTAAAAACATTCCCAAAGGCTGATAATAAAACCATTACTAAAGATGCACAGAACTGAGCACCAGAGGCTGAAGAAGAAAATTGAAAAAATAATGTCTGCTGCTTTAATGATAAAGAGGAACCCTGATTTAGCCCAAAACCAAACAACAAACAAAAAAAAAAACACCCTTCCTGCCAGACACCGTGAAGTTTCTATGATTATTATTATTATTGGAGACAAAGTTTCACTCTTGTTGCCCAGGTTGAAGTGCAATGGCATGATCTTGGCTGACTGCCACCTCTGCCTCCTGGGTTCAGGCGATTCTCCTGCCTCAGCCTCTGGAGTAGCTGGGATTATATGCATGAGCCACCATGCCTGGCTAACTTTATATTTTTAATAGAGATGGGTTTCACCATGTTGGTCAGGCTGATCTCAAACTCCTGACCTCAAGTGATCCTCCTGCCTCTGCCTCCCAAAGTGCTGGGATTACAGGCATGAGCCACCACGCCCGGTGAAGTTTCCATTATTAACTACAGTATACAATTTAAGTTATGGGCAAAAGAAAAGATGATTACTTTTATGAAGCAACACTGGTGGGGCAACATCAATAAATCAGCCAAAAATGCTTATGTAGTCTGCCCCATCCATCCTAAATTCAATCCTAGAAAGCCAGTGCACATAGCCTCTGGCCACTTATTTTTCTTTTTTAAGACAGGATCTTGCTCTGTTTCCCAGGCTGGAGTGCAGTGGTGTGATCATAGCTCACTGTAAACCCCAACTCCTGGGCTCAAGTGATCCTCCTGCCTCTGCCTCCCAAGTAGCTAGGAGTACAGGCTCATGCCACCATGTGCAGCTAACTCTGGGCCATTTTGACCTCCCTGATGGGCCATCAAAGACCTGGAGGATAGATTTTTAACCAGCCACCTCCCTAGTTTGAATACAATGATGTTTTAGTTTTGCACTGTATGTTCTCCTGTTAGGTAGAAGGCATCTCCTGCAGATGAGCCACTGCCTCAGCAGTGGCCAACGACCTGTTAGAGAAGATAACCCCTACCTGGGTAACCCCTTTAAGCTTCACGGTGAACGAGAAGCTTGTCTTACAGGACAAGTTATAAAACATGCATGTGCTCTCTGGCATATTTACATCGTACAACACTTCGATTGTGATTATCATCCCTAGTGTTCTGGACGAGTGGGATACACCAGTAGTCGTCTTAAGACCCAACTGGCAAAGTTGATGGAAACCTTACACTTGCCATGGCCAGAAGCCCTGCCTAGAATGCTTCTGACCTCGAGGACCCCTCGGATTATATAAATTCTCATGAGTCTTTCTACAGTGTGCTCCCAGGAGACAAAGACCTAAAACACCACAACCTACCGCAAGGAAATTGTTGTCTATTGGAAAAGACATTTACAAAAGGATTCCCTCCAGCCTCACTAGCAAGGTGCACAGCAGGTGCAGCTGACCAATCACTGCATAGCCAAATGCAAAGGCATGGATTCCTGGATACATGCATCTCATCTGAAGAAGATATCACATGTTCTCTCTTATATGTGGAAGCCAAAAGGTTGGATCTCACAGAGGTAAAGAATAGAACAGTGGGTACCAGAGGCTAGGAAGAGACGGGGGAGGGAGGATAAAGAGAAGTTGGTTAAAGGGCACAAGTAGATAGCAGGAATAAGTTTTAGTATTTGATAGTACAGTAAGGACATGATAGTTAATAATGATTTATTGTAATACAAAATAGCTAGAAGAATTGTAATGTTTCCAACACAAGGAAAAGATAAATGAGGATAGGTATCCCAATTACCCTAATTTGATCATTGCACATTGTATACAGGTTTCAAAATGTCACATGCACCTCCAAAATATGTA
>NW_016108315.1:88834-90486 GCF_001604975.1 Cebus imitator
AGGAGCAAAAATTCCACCTCTAAAACCCTTTTGATATTTGGGAGAACAAATTCCTTCCTCTTGTTTTTTGTTTGTCTGATTATTTGTTTGTTTGTTTTTAAAATAATTTTGGCTTTTTTGCACCTGTACTTTTCCATACATATTTTAAAATCAGGCATTCAAAATCTATGACAAATCTTTTAGATTTTGACTGAAATTATATCAAGTATAGATTAACTTGCAGGAGAATTGACACCCTTCAATATTGAGTATTCTGTCAATGGAGTATCTTCTAATTTGTTTGAGTTATCTTTCATGTCTTTCAATATAATTTTTTGTTTTTCGTGGTTTTTTTTTGAGGTGGAGTCTTGCTCAGTTGCACAGGTTGGAGTGCAGTGGCACAATCTTGGCTCACTGCAACATCTGCCTCCTGGGTTCAAGCAATTCTCCTACCTTAGCCTCCTGAGTACCTGGGATTACAGGTGAACACCACCATGTTCAGCAATATATATATATTTTTTGTATTTTTAGCAGAGGCAGGGTTCCACCATGTTGGCCAGGCTGGTCTCGAACCCCTGACCTCAAGCGATCCACCTGCATTGGCCTCCCAAAAGTCTGGGTTTACAGATGTGAACCACTCCGCCTGGCCTAGTGTCATTTTTATAACTTCTTTATCCTCTAAATTTCTTTTTCTTTTTCATTCTTTTTTTGAGATGGAGTCTTGCTCCATACCCCAAGCTGGAGTGCAATGGCACAATCTCTGCTCACTGCAAACTTCGCCTCATGGGTCCTGGTTTGAGCAATTCTCCTACCTCAGCCTCCCAAGTATCTGGGACTACAGGCACGAGCCACCACGCCCAACTAATTTTTGTATTTTTTTTTTTTTTAATAGAGACAGGGTTTCACCATGTTGGCCAATCTGATCTTGAACTCTCGACCTCGTGATCCGCCTGCCTCAGCCTCCCAAAGTGCTGGGATTACAGGTGTGAGCCACCGAGCCCAGCCTATTCTCTAAATTTCTTACAAATGTTTGGTAATATTGCTAGTTATGTACTATGATGAATTTTTTTCTGTTGTATTATTTAATTGGCTATTGCTGGTATTTGTAAATGTAATTGATTTTGTTTTTAATCTTGTATTTAGAAATGTGTTGATCTGTCTTGTTCTAACAGTTTTATGTACATGCTCTTGAATGCTTTGTATGACAAAGATATGATCTACAAATAATGAAAACAATTTTCTTTCTTTCAAATCCTTATACCTCTTATTTTTTCCTGTCTAGTTGGATTGGCTGGGACATCCAGCACAGTGCCGCATAGAGGGAGTAAAGGCAGTCAACCCTGTGTTTCTTCTGATTTTAGGAGAATGCTAATTACATTTTGTCATTTAAGAATGGCAAGTATTTGACAGATCACTTTTATCAAAATATCTTGTAGGTTTTAATGGATAGCCTTTATTAAATATTTTACTAATAGCTATATCATTTAAAAATTTTGAATAAGGCTGGGCGTAGTGGCTCATACCTGTAATCCCAGCACTTTGGGAGGTTGAAGTGGGTGGGTCACTTAAGGCCAGAGTTTGAGACCAGCTTGGACATCATGGCAAAGCCCTGTCTCTACCAAAAACACAAAAATTAGCCAGGAGTGGTGACATGCACCTGTAATCTCAGCTAC
>NW_016108315.1:94471-95891 GCF_001604975.1 Cebus imitator
ATCAGGTCAGTGTGGCCTGAGAAGTAGAGGTGAAGTGTTTGGGTGTCAGTGTGTCCTGGGGGATCCTAAGGTCCTGGGCTGTCACATTGTTCTTAAATGGTCCGGGTGTCCTGGATCTAAGTAACCTCAAGGTGCAGGGGACTATGGGACTGGGCCATCCTGACTGCTCAGGCATTCCTGGTGTCAGGATTTCCTTGAAGAATCAGAATGTAGTGTGTCACGGGAATCTCAGTGTCTTTCTGAGTCCTGAAGTCTGAGGTGGGGTGGGGATCAGGATGCATCTGGAATGCAGGTGTTCCTTAGGTCAGGGTTTTCAGAGGGTCCAGGTGACCTTGAAAGGTCATGGTGTCCTGGGGGTCCTGGGTGAACGAGGAGGTGGTGTTTGAGGGGGGAAATCAGAGAGTATTTGAGAGCTGAGGTGTCCTGGAGGTCCATTCTCCGGAGTGGGTTCAGGTTGGCCTGACGGTGGCTGGTGCATTCTGAACTATGAGGGGATCTGAGAGGGGCCGGCATGCACTTGTGACTTCTCCTTTCTTAATTTCCTGGAAACAGGTCCTTAGGTGTCACCCCATGCTGAGATGCCAGGCAGGCCCCTATCCTGGGTCCCCTTCCCCCGCTCTTTGTTCCTCTCCCCACAGTGGGATTCTGAGGAGGGGTCTGAGGAGGAATGCATTTTCTCTTCCTCTCCCTTCCTGCTCCCAGGAGGGGATTTAACAGGACAAAAGAATATGGTCCTCTGGGAACACGAGCCCTTGGCCTCAGTCCCTGGACCCTCCGACAGAACACCTTCCCTCATCCGGCTTGTGATCCTCCCTGAGCAAGGGGGCTCTGGTGACCGTGTGGTGATTGGTTGGGCCCACAGGGGCGAGGAGGAGGTCACTCCTCCAAGACTGAGGGGTGGTATGGGCAAATAGGCAGCTGACGGGAACAGAGCAGCATCCTGGTGGAGAGAAGGGGCAGGCAGAGAAAAGTAGAGTCAGACACAGAGCAACCAGTGAGGCCGAGCCAGGAGAATGAGATGACACTCAAGCCAAGGAATGGGGAATTAGGAAATAATTAGAAAAAAAGCAGAGACAGTAAAAAAGTCAGAGATAGCTACCTGCACATACACACGCATTCAGAGACAGAGACGCAGGGAGTGGCATACCCAGAGGGAGAAGTGGGGAGAGAACAGGTGTGGGGAGGACCTGCCGAAGCAGAGAAATCTCGAGTCAGAGATTCAGGGACACTTGGTCCCCTCGGTGAGCCATGGAAGCAGAAAGGAGGAGCCAGCCAGGGAAGCCGAAGAAGGGGCGAGTCTGCAGCAGCCTCTTGCTGAAGAGACACCCGGCCGCTGGGACCCTGACCACCATGGTGGGTGAGTGACTGTCCCAGTGTGCATGGGTCCCTGAGGAGGCAGCGGGTATGAGGCTCAAAGCAT
>NW_016108315.1:96272-97574 GCF_001604975.1 Cebus imitator
GGAGCATCCCTTGGCTTTATAGACTGGGGAACTGAGCCTCTGGCAGGAGGGGCGGCCGAACAGCTCTCATCCCAGTGGGGTGTGAGACAGCTGCCTCTGTCCCCTCACTCCTGACCTCAGAGTGCGTTAGCCCAGGGCACTACCTTCTCTGATGAAGGGAGCTGGAGGGGCCAGGGCTTTGGGTCCAGGGAGAGCGGGCTCTGTGTGTGTGTCCCCATGATGGACAGTGACCTTTAGGAGGGGCTGCACCCTTGGGTCCCCATGGGGATAGTGCCTCAGCTCCAGACATCTTTTCTTGGTGTGCGCCCTCCAGGTGTGTCCTTTTCCCTCCCCATTCTCTCCTCCCAGCCGCTCTCAGACTAATTAGTGTGTGGGCTTAGGGAGCCTGCAGGGAGGAGAGGCAAGCCTTTCCCACGAGCTCAGGTTCCTGCTGCCTGGTGGCTGGGCCAGGGCAGGGGTAGGGAGAAGATGAAAAGTAAGTAGGGAGGGTGTGTCTGGGCGGAAGGGGGGTGCTCATCTTCCCAGGTGAGGGGTGCAGGAGGAAGGCAGCAATCTGAAGAAGGTACAAGTTGAACATGAGCCTCACCAGCAGGGGACGGGCACTGGTGTCTTCCGTGAGCAGCTGGGATGGTTGCTGGGTGCAGGTCCAGGCAGCAGACCCGCAGAGTAAGCCTCAGGTGGTCGTGTGTGTCCAGACAGGTGAATGCACATGGCGGGGCATGTGTCTGGAGGTGCCATAGGAAGTGGGCAGATGACAGAGTTGCCAGGTAGACAGGGCATGAGGCCCTGGGGCCAGGAATGAGTCTGAGGGCATGCCCTATGTAGACAGCACAGCCTGGTGTCAGGGACTAAGAGGCAACCAGGGCCAAGGCCGAGCAGGGTGCAGGAACCAGGCTATGACAGTTAAAAGATGCCTGGTGGGGCAAGGCAAATGAAAGCGAGGCAGGGCTGGGTGTGGTGGTTCAGGCCTATCATCCCAGCACTTTAAGAGGCCGACATGGGAGGGCTGCTTGAGGCCAGGAGTTTGAGACCAGCCTGGGCAACAGAGCAAGACCCCATTCTAAAAAATTTGTTTTAATTGCTTAGGTGTGTTGGTGCACACCTGTAGTCCCAGCTGCTCGGGAGGCTAAGGCAGTAGGATCACTGGAGCCTAGGGGTTTGAGGCTGCGGTAAGCTGCGATCACATCACTGCACTCAAGCCTGGGTGACAGAGTGAGATTCAGTCTCAAAGAAGGAGAAAATGAAGAGTGGAGCTGCACAGGAAGCACTGAGCGGAATCCAGGACCGGCGCGTGTGGTCCAG
>NW_016108315.1:98774-101441 GCF_001604975.1 Cebus imitator
GAAGGGCTTTACTTCCTCTGGCCATGCTGGAGAGGCCTGTTCCCTGTCCCTGCACTTCTTGTCATTGAAGCAGGGTGTCTGTCACCACCTGTTTGAGGCGTGGGCTCTGATGTGTTTGCTTGCCCCTTTCAGGTCTGGTTCCAGAACCGCAGAGCTAAGCAACGGAAGCAAGAGCGCTCACTGCTGCAGCCCCTGGCCCATCTGTCTCCTGCCACCTTCTCCGGCTTCTTGCCAGGGTCCCCTGCTGGCCCCTACTCCTACACAACGCCACCTCCACCAGTGACCTGCTTCCCTCACCCCTACAGCCACGACTTCCCCTCCCAGCCCTCCACAGGAGGCACCTTTGCTCTACCACACCAGTCTGAGGACTGGTACCCTACCTTGAACCCAACCCCTGCTGGCCATCCGCCCTGCCCCCTGCCCCCTCCCATGCTCCCCCTCAGCCTTGAGCCATCCAAGTCCTGGAACTAAGGTCAAAGAAGCACCGCTAAGGTGATCCCCAGCCTGTGGCTCTGATGAAAAACCAAGAAAATGGGGTGGCTTCCTTTTCTTCTATGGGCGAAAGAGATGTATGGTGAGGGTCAGCACAGCAATTGGAAATTTAAAAATGGGAGATCATGGTGAATTCTCACTGCAGTGATTAATGGAGGAAATCTGGGGAGGTGAGCTACTGGAAGAGGCAGGGAAAGATGTCTCCACGGAGGAAGGGTGATATTGACGGAGACAGTTGCTGGTGAGTAGAGATGACTGAAGGGCTAGGATGTTGGGCCTTCATTAACTGAGATCATGATTGAAGAACATCCCAGCTCTTTCTGGCTGATTTCAGGAAGGCTTTTGACTTAGAGTCTACCTATACATCCCTTCCCTGTTGCCCACCCGCCATCACAAACACTCACTCACTTTTGTTTATTCATCTCTTGAGAGTGTCCCCTCCTTTCCATTCCAGCAGACCCTTGGCTTTTTCTGGCTCTATATTTTCTGACTTATTGTCCACATCGATTCCCTTAGCTAGAGGGACAGACTAGAGTCTGTCCCACTTCCAACAAACCTGTGGAATCTCTGAACATCAAGGAATGGTCTCCAATGTCTTATAAAAAATACACGAATAAGATTTGATTAGTTTGGCCCATAGAAGTCTTCAGCATCTGCCTTCGACTAGCTTTTTAAATCAGCGGCACATTTTAACATATGTGGTTTCTGACAGAGAAGAAACCATTCTATTTAGGGCAAACATTTCTAAGACCAAACCATCTGAGACTGATAAGGAGTCATTCCCAGGAAGGGACCTGCCTTGTCTGGAAATGCCTTGGTCTGAGCCTTCTCAAAAGAAACACCACAAAGCCTAGTTCATGGCACAATTTTTATACCATATTGCTTATAATGCATTTATTTTACTCCTTATTTACTTATTTATATGTAGGCTTACCTCTCTTATTGGCAAGATCACAGAAGAATATTTTTAACATTTTTTCTTTTTATTTTTGAGATGGAGTCTCACTCTGTCGCCCAGGCTGGAGTGCAGTGGCAAGATCTCAGGTCACTGCAATCTCTGCCTCCTGGGTTCCAGCAATTCTTCTGCCCCAGCCTCCCAAGTAGCTGGGATTATAGGTGTGCGCCACCATGCCTGGCTAATTTTTGTAATTTTAGTAGAGACAAGGTTTCATCCTGTTGTCTAGGCTGGCCTTGAACGCCTGACCTCAGGTGATCCACTCACCTTGGCCTCATGAAGTGCTGGGATTACAGGTGTGAGCCACTGCGCCTGGTCAATTTTTAAATTTTGAATATTTACCTCTTGTGTCTCTAGATATGATTTTTATTCTTGGGTCTTTTCCCTCCCCCTCGCATCCCTCTCCTCTCTTCAACTCCTCTCTCCTGTCCCATCCCTGTTACCCATTTACCGGGAAGGAAGTTTCCCTGTGCCTGCAGCCTGGCTCCCCAACCCTCAGCAGGGTTACCTTCTGCAGAAGGAGGGCAAGGTGTAGGGGACAAGGGACTGGGAGGCAGCTTGAAGGAGCTGCAATGGCGTGATCTCGGCTCAATGCAAACTCCACCTCCTGAGTTCAAGCAACTCTCCTGCCTCAGCCAACTGAGTAGCTGGAATTATAGGTGTGCACCAGCATGCCCACCTAATTTGTTTTTTTTGTTGTTGTTGTTTTTTTTTTTGAGATGAAGTCTGGTTCTGTTACCCAGGCTAGAGTGCAGTGGTGCAATCTTGGCTCACTGCAACCTCTGTCTCCTGGGTTCAAGTGGTTCTCCTGTCTCAGCCTCATAAGTAGCTGGGACTACGGGAGCCTGCCACCATGCCCGGTTAATTTTTGTATTTTTACAAAAATTACATTAGATATGGAGTTTCACCATATTGGTCAGGCTGATCTGAAACTAGTGATCCCAGGTGATCCGCCCACCTAGGCCTCTGAAAGTTCTGAGATTACAGGCGTGAGCCACTGAGCCCAGCTTCACCTGATTTTTGTATTTTTAGTAGAGACAGAGTTTGACCGTGTTGGCCAAGCTGGTCTCAAACTCCTGACCTCAGGTGATCCACCTGCCTCAGCTTCCCAAAGCGATGAGAGTACAGGTGTGAGCCACCACACCTGGCCAATAGAAGAATCTTTAAACAAGCCTTTATTGATGGATACTCAAGTTGTGTGTAGTTTTTAAATATATATT
>NW_016108315.1:102591-104185 GCF_001604975.1 Cebus imitator
TTCAATCAGCTAAATAGTTATTCCAGTGTCATTTACTTAATAGTCAGACGTCACCCCATTGATTCATAAAATCATAATTTTTCATATACTGAGTTCTCGGATGTATGTATATATGGGACAGCCAAGGACTCCTCATTCTTTTTCATCAATCAGTTTCTCCTTTCCAGTTCCAGCACCACAGTGTTTTAATGATTGAAATGTAAGAATTATAGATACCTTTAAAATGTTTAATTTTCTTATCTGAACACAAGGTGTGTCTTGTCGTTTCTTCCAGACTTCTCTTATGTCCTTCAGGAATTTAAAAAAAAAAAAAAGATTTTTTTGAGACGGAATCCTGCTGTGTTGTCCAGGCTTGAGTGCAGTGGCAAGGTCAAGGCTCACTGCAACCTCCGCCTCCCAGGTTCAGGCAAGTCTTTTGTCTCAGCCTCTAGAGTAGCTGGGACCACAGGTGCATGCCACCATACCTGGCTAATTTTTGTATTTTTGTTATTTTATTAGAGACGGGGTTTCACCATGTTGGCCAGGCTGATATTGAACTCCTGACTTCAGGTGATCCACCCCCCTCAGTATCCCAAAGTGCTAAGATTGCAGGCATGAGCCACTGTGCCTGGCCAAAAAAAACCAAACCACATGTTAATAGGCATTTTATAAATTGCAAAAGTCATATACAATATTTGTAACGAGTCAATTCAGGAAAAAAATCATACATACACACACCTGGATTAATCACAAAAACCTCATGTTAAGAAGAATTTTTCTTTTCTTTCTTTTTTTTGAGACAGGGTCTCACTCTGGTGCAACCTTGGCTCACTGCAAACTCCGCCTTGAGCCTGGGAGGCTCAAGTAATTCTTCTGCCTCAGCCTCCTGAGTAGCTGGGCTGCAGGCGTGCGCCACCACATCTGGCTAATTTTTGTGTTTTTAGTAGAGACAGGTTTTCACCATGTTGGCCAGGCTGGTCTCAAACTCCTGACCTCAAATGATCCACCTGCCTCAGCCTCCCAAAGTGCTGGGATTACAGGTGTGAGCCATGGTGCCTGGCCAGAATTTTTCTTTAAAAAACAACTTCAATATATCATACCCTTTATATAAGGTGTTTAAATGTGCAAAATAAACATTATTTAAAGGTAAAAATGATTATGTTTACTTTTGCATGGTATTGTTACAGTGCTGTTTTGAGGTGGGCAGGCCTATGCAAACCCACTCCAAAGTCCGAGGAAGCTGAGAGGCCAAAGAAAGAGGCTGACAAATCCAGTTTCTTAGAAAGAAACATTAAACAGGGCCTGACAGCAGAAGCCACGTCTGTGCACTGAGCTGTGGCCAGACAAGACGGTGCCTGCCCCTCAAGACTCAGCAGTTCCATACTGGAGGGGAGGGGTTCCCGTGTTTCAGAGGGAAGGGGTAGGACTTTGCCCTAAGTGCAGATTTACAGTAAG
Source organism: Cebus imitator (assembly GCF_001604975.1). Classification (NCBI taxonomy): domain Eukaryota; kingdom Metazoa; phylum Chordata; class Mammalia; order Primates; family Cebidae; genus Cebus; species Cebus imitator. The sequence continues at coordinate 104,026 of NW_016108315.1, forward strand.
TACCTACTTACCTGCTCTTACACAGGGAACCAGCTGGGAGGCATTCCCAGAACGGGGTTAATCAAAAGTTCACTTGGTGGCTTAGCATCCGAAAGAGAATGTCTAGCCCCTCATCTGAGATAGAATTCCTTTAGCCTCCACCAGTGCATGGATAGGAAGT
>NW_016108316.1:0-1789 GCF_001604975.1 Cebus imitator
ATTATTTCAACATCTCTGACTGGTAGGAACGATCTCAACTAATATTTGTTAGAGAAAAGACCAACAAGGGTCTCAGAGGATAACTGACCATGAAGGCCTAGGCTAAGTCTAGCTAAGATTGGGCTCCAAATCATGGTTTTAGTGTAGGGGAAGCATCAATTTGCTATTTGTGTGGGTAAAGCTAGGAGGCCTGGCTCCCAGAGCAGGGTGCTGGGAAGTACATAAACTAATAAACACCATAGCTTTGAACTCTATGTATGAATCACCATGAAAACTGAGGGGTCTGAATCAGTGAATGCATCCTGGTGGCAAAGGTCAATCATGATCAGATTGCAGGACCAGTTGCAATGGCCACAATAAAGCAAGTGAATCCATGGAAATAACAGAATAATTAGAATGGCCTTTTTTCTCCTTTCTGACTTGTAAAGAAAGATTGCCTTCCTTGGACTTAGAAAACACCTTAGCTTCTTGGAAAATTCAAAGAAGGAAGACACAGGAGATAGCTCCAGGGGACACTACAAGATTTTCTGCTAAATTGAACATTTCAAGACCCAATAACTCATTCGAAAAGTCAGGCCAGGCATAGTGGCCAGCACTTTGACAGGCTGAGGCAGGAGGATTACTTATACTCAGGAGTTCAAGACCAGCCTTGGCAACATAGTGAGACCTTGCCTCTATTAACAAAAAGAAAGAAAAGAAAAGAAAAAGAAGAAAGGAAGAAAAAAGAAGTCGAAGCTGCGGCTCTATTTTTATCTGATGCATGGGGATTATACTTAGAATAAAATGAAACACATTGAGATCCCTAGGGATAAAGGTCTTTGAAGTCCTGAAAGAATCTTGCATTCTACTTCTAACTAATCTAGACTTCTGCTCGATTTCTAGCTAAAAAGTGGACTAACTCTTGCTATTTCAAACTACCCGAACCAAACTATGAACTCTCACCTAATATATAAGATTCAATGGTTACAATTATTTTAAACATCATTTTAGTATTAACTGGCCTTTTAATACTCATAGACACACATCTTGAGTGAAGACATTAATATTTTGCTGAATAAAAATACTGACAATACCTGATGAGCTGTAATGTACAGGAAGCATGAGGGCTGTTCTAAAACAATGTTCTAAAATAATGTTGCAGGAAGAGATTAACAAAGAAATAACTCCATTCAAGAACTTTAATAAAGTCATTACTAAACAGCTAGTTTGATACACTTTATCAATCTAATATCCTGCCTGTCAATGTAGACATAATAACCATTTACATGTAGTAGCTTGTGTCTATAAGCATCTTGGGTGCTCAATTATCAGCCTTGCTGATAATTTACATAATTCCATGTATGTAACTTATCAGCAAGGCTAAAAGAAAGGGACAACAAGGAAGCCTCTTGTTCCACTGGGTTATGATATAACACAAGCTGCTAACTTATAGTCCCTTGATGGCCAAGAAACTGTGCTGAGGTCATTTATATAAAGTAGGCAAAGATTTAAATGAAGATTTCCACATTGCTTTCCTTGTCTCATATATTGTAATTCATATCAGCTAGGGGTCAGATAAGAGCTATCTACAGCCTGAAAACAATAAATAATAATAATAACGGCAATACTAATAGTCATAAACTAAAACTCCACACTTCAAAAATTAATAAAACTAATACAAAAACCTTTAGCTAATATAAGATTACAAGACCAAAAACATCAAATTACAAATAACAGACACTCTATATTATATGAGAAAATTATATGTTCTTTATGGTGCTTAGTCCAAATATTTGCTTTTCTACCTATT
>NW_016108316.1:8927-55543 GCF_001604975.1 Cebus imitator
TTTTTTTTTTAGAAAAAAAAAGAATAAAACTTTTCATTTTATGATAGTGTAGAAAGCACTGATGTTTACAGAGAAAAGAAAAAAGTGGTTTACTGTCTATGCACAAATGAGTGCCTATATTTAAGGCTGTCTATAAAAAAATACTTCTTTCAAAGTACCATTATTTAAAATACAATTTTGGAAAATTAAGTTATTTCAAAATAATTTGATTGCATTCAGCAAATGCTTGACCTTCCAAATATAAAAAGATTGACCCTTACCTATGTCAGGGTTAACAAATATTTTGAAAAGAAAGTTGATTGATCTACACCTTGTCCATTGCTTCAATATTTGCATCATGAGAAAGCAGTTTTTCCGCCAGTAACTTACTCTCATTATACCCAGCATAATGGAGAGCAGTGATGCCATAGATACCCTTAAGTTGTGGGTTGGTGCCATGTTTCAGCAGAATGATGGCACAAGTCTCTTCCTGGCAATGTACAGCCTGTCCATATTAGATCAAGAAATAGATTGTAAATTCTAAGAATTCAAAATCCACATTCCACAGGTTTCACCAACTAGTTATATTTAAATAAGATAAATTTACTTTAATTATATGTCAAACCCATGTCATGCTGAAAAGTTGGCTACTATACACCTGTATTAAAGGTGTCCTGTTTTGTCACAAATGTCAACCTGGAATTTTCTGTTCACCAGGAGTGACCACTTCCACATAGCCACTGGCACAGGCCAAATGCAGAGCAGTAGTACAAGAGTAAGAGGACCTTTTAGGAAACTGCAGTGCAATATCTCACAACATACAGTCGTTCACGGAAATGTAAACACTGAATAGCATGTTTTTCCTCTCCCTTATTTTTTTAGAAGAAAGTACAGTACTTATTAGTTCTAATTCCTCACTACCTTAATGAAAACAGCAGCCTATTTGAATAGAAAGAGCTCAGTCTTTGGATTCAGTTCAATTAGGGTTTCAGTCCCACTTTAAACTCTGTCATTTACCAGCTGTTACTTAGCCTTTCTGTGCCTCAACTTCCTCATTAACAGCAATAATAGCTATCTCCTAGGACATCATGATGCTTAAATGGGAAACTATGTAAAGTATTTAAAATAGTTCCTACAGCAACAACTCAAAATTGTTAAGTTTTTGTTTTTGGAGAGAAAGTCTCACTCTTTTGCCCAGGCTGGAGTGCAATGGTGTAATCACATCTCACTGTAGCATGGAACCCCTGGGCTCAAGCGATCCTCCATCCCCAGCCTCCTGAGTAGCTGGGACTACAGATGTGCACCAGCATGCCCAGCTACTAATTTAAAATTTTATGTAGAATAAGAATCTCATTTTGTTGTTCAGGCTGGTCTCAAACTCCTGGCATCAAGCAATCCTCCCACCTCAGCCTCCCAGAGTTCTGGGATTATTTCTATTATTACTACTCAAAAAAAAAAATTTTAATTAAGTAAAATAATACAATTATACCTACTTTGTAGGATGACCTAAAGAGTAGGTCACATTTTAACATCTCTGATATTTGAATGCCACTTATAATTCAAGATTTATTATAACTATAATTGGTAGCATTTTAAAAATTATTTTATTGATATATATATATATATAATAATAGGGCATCACACAATCCATGAGTCCTTACATTAAGTAGCATATGGTATACTCAGCAGGTCTAGGGCAGTTCTAGGGATGTAACTGGCACTTAAATACATTTCAGTTCTTAAAGGTAGTATGGGGAAAGAACACTGAAATAACACTAACACATTTTTTAAACAAATTAATTATTTGATATTCAAACAACTTGAAGCCAAAGGAAACTCATGATTCCAATGAATAGGTATGGGTCATTTTATTCAATACTTAGAGAATATATGCTAATCAGATTTTCCAATGATTAATATTAGTGTTTAAGACTGATAAACTTTTGAAAGGATAGTTAATCTTCTACTATTTTCTAACTTCAGAAATTCTTTTGTTTGAGAGATGGGAGATAAAGTTTAAACGAGATTAAGTTCTAATGTCCCCATTTCAAATCTCTCAGCTTGTGCAGACAGGGCAGGTCAACATGAAGTTTTTAAGGATGGAAGGGTCCTAAGAGATAGTAGAGTATGTCTGCTACATGATAGGTACTCAGGTTATGTTTCATGAATAAGCTGAATGAAAGTGGATAAATACAGATGGGGAGTTCAATATTTTTAAATAAACGCCTATAAAGCAGTATTTTTGCTATAGTAATATTTATATGTTATTTTTATTTTCAAAGAATACAAGTAAAATGAAATGATCTATCATTGTTTGTATATATGAGATAAATCTACATGTAAGAAAAAATATATGTACATAATAACAGTTTCATTCCTCTTTTAATTTAAATTCTTATACCAGAAACGCAAAGGATTTTTTCCTATGTACATAAGTAACCTGAAAATCTGCAAAAACGTTCTTTGCCCACTTTTATTAGAGTTTTTATTTGATTTCAAAGAATTTTCTATAAAATGAAGATGGACTTTTCATCTAATGTGTATATATGTAACTAATTTGTATATAGAACTGATATAACATTATACATGTAATATATATGCTATACATACCAGTACTATACATATCATATGATATAGAATATAATGAATTCCCTGTAAAATGAAAACACACTTCTCATCTGAATATATAATATAGAAAACACTTTTCAAGTATGTTTTCTTTAATTTCTCATTTTTTTCTGACACACAGGCAGTTTTAATTTTTAGTTTGCTAAATCAACCTTCAGAATGCCTGCGGCTGAGGTCATTCTTAGGAAGGCCTTTGTCAACATAACATACCTGTAAAATAAGCATTTGTGTTTCCTTCTGCTACTTTTCTCACTTGCGTATGTAAAAGTTTCAATCTGTGTTCCATCAGTCACTCATGTTTGTGATAGAAAATTTCATTAGTTTCCTTCAAAGAGCAGGCATTTTTTCATTAATAATTCATCCTTTCCTATTCATATCTGTGAACATTATCAATCCTTACATATATCTTATATTATTTCAGGGTTTCTGGATTTTCTATCCTGTTCCATGCGTTTATCTGTATTTTCAGCTGTTAGTAATAATTATAGAAATTAATAGCACATTTTAATATCTAGAGAAGCCAGTATTGTTTCAGTCCATTATAAAATTTAAAACGTCATCACAATAGTAAAAGACAGCAGGTGTCGTGCAAAAATGTTAAAACCTTGATATTTTCATTCGGTTTACGTACAATTGATACACACAGAAAGAGCTCACATTTTGAGAAAAATGTGTCTTCTCATTCAAGAACACAAAACCCACCTCCCACTTCCAAGTTTCCCTCTGAACCCTTCAGTAAGGAACCGATCTATGTAAAACGGAGTTTTATCTGAGAAATTTTCGCCTACTGAAAAGGACTTCCCGGCATTTTTGATAGGGGAAGGAGTTCTCTCAGTAGGGACCCCCTGTAATGTATAACACACCATGTTTTAAACGTGAATGTTAAAAATAACAACACTATATACCTAACTTAGTGAGTTAAGTCACTCACATTCTCCACCAAGCGCTGCAGCTGGGGAAATAGGACGGAGAAAGCAGCTGAGGCTCATTGGGCTCAGCTGCTCCGAGGGTGCCCGGCGTCCTCCAAGGCCCCGTCCCAGGGGGGAAGCCGGGCCTCGGGAACCCTGCCACCCAGGCTGACTCCGCTACCTGTGCGGCTTGTCCCGGGCGTCCAGGTCTCCGCTCCTGCGCGCCAGGCAGCTCCACCTCCACGGCGTCGCCCCTGACAGCCGCCCTGTGGGTCCTCTGCGGTTCCGCGTCCCGGATTCGGTGCCCGGAAGCGGTGTAGACGGGGTCTGTGGGGCTCAGGACCCGAGGTTCTGCTCTGCCTTGACCCCTGGCTCCGAAGCGGAGGAACTTCTTCAAGGTGGTGACTTCTCAGATCCCCAACAACCAGCTCCTGAGCGGCGGCTCCTCCCACCCCCGCCTGGCGCCAACCCCCAATCCGCGATCCCAAATCTGCTTACCAGCCCCCAATCTGCCATCCAGCCGGGTCCACCGCCGCCTTCAGCGGCAGCACGCGCAGCCTCCGACCTCTCTGACCCAGCGAGCCCCGCGCAGCGTTAGGCGCGCGCCTGCGCCGCGGTGGCCGCCCGGCTCCCGGAAGCCACGCCCAGGCGCGTGCAGGCAGGTGGGGCTACAGCTCGGGCAGAGCTCGCTGGGCTCCGGGTTCACCTGGACTCACCCGGGCTGGCGGAGGACCACAGGTGCAGGATCTCAGGCGCGCATTTTACATCGCAAACATGAGTTCCTGATGGAACATTATCAATCCTTACGTATATCTCATATCATGAAGGAGGAGGAGGCCTGTCTGACCCTGAGGCTGTCCCACTCCTCCTCAAAGGGAGATCGGGTCTGGGATGGGCACTCTGCGGCACTGGAGCGTCTTCGCGGATGGCCTGGCTTCAGCGCTGAGACTGGTCCCGGGGTCTGCCTGGCAGGTGTCAGGGAGCGGGAGACGCATGGAAAGTCAGGGGTTGTTCCTTCCCCGACCGGCCCCCACTGCTGCCCATGCCAGATGCGCAGTTTGCAGGTGCACCTCTGGTACTGGCACGGGATGGTGGAGCTTCCCTTGGGTGGCGTCAGGGTCGCCGAGTGCACAGCCTGTCTGGCCTGAGGGTCCACTCCTCTTGGACACCTCTCCAGATCCTGGGCCCCTGCGCTGGGCACTCTGCATCCACACTGATGAGACTGAGAGGCTGCCTGCCTGACTTTGTCGCCTGGGTGCCAAGCCTCAGGATTCCTGCTGCTGGGGGTGTGGCCCTGATCTGGGGTGTGCAGCCGCTTGCTGCTCCCATGCCACGTCTAGGCTGCAGGGGTGACTCGGACACCGGCGATGGATTTGGGGCCGGGTACCTGATGTCCTCAGAGTCAAGTGCATCACCCGCCCACCTGAGGATGTGCTCTGCCTTGGCCTCCTCCAAGAGTGCAGGGGCCACCAGGTGGCAATTTAGGAATGCTTAAATTGAAGGAAATATTCTTTCTCTATCTTTTAGAAATAAGTGGTGATTTTGTTTTGTTTTGTTTTTGATACTCAGCTACAGCACAAAACGAAGGTGATGCAGAGGTGAAGGTCCACAGCCAGTTCCTCTATTGATTACCTCCAGACATAAATGTTCAACGTAACTGCTTTGCTTGTCACTTTCACCTCAACACTTACATATGCCTACAGATCTGTTCAATCACAACTGTTGGATTTAGAATTATTTAATACACAATTATTTCATAATAATTTAATACCCAAACTATTTTTAATAGTTTGCCATCTCTGCAATCCTGCATTATTCATTTTTTTCTTTGTTTATAAAATCATTGTTATAGTAAAATCAAAATTACAAAACTCACATTCCATTGAGGTAAAAAGTCCAAAATAAAATTCCCTGCACAGGACTCTTGGGCTGTTTTCCTGCACGATCAGCCTGCTCCTCCTTTGGGGCCTACGTATTTTTTTATACAATAAGCTCTTTACACTGTATACATTTTTTTAATTGCATTTTAGGTTTGGGGGTACATGTGAAGAACATGCAAGATTGTTGCATAGGTACACATATGACCGTGTGAGTTGCTGCCTTCCTCCCCATCACCTACATCTGGCATTTCTCCCCATGTTATCTCTCCCCAACTCCCCACCCCCCGCTGTCCTTCCCCTATTTCCCCCCAACAGACCCCAGTGTGTAGTGCTCCCCTCCCTGTGTCCATGTGTTCTCATTGTTCAACACCCACCTGTGAGTGAGAACATGCAGTGTAAGATTTTCTGCTCTTGTGTCAGTTTGCTGAGAATGATGGTTTCCAGGTTCATCCATGTCCCTACAAAGGACACGGACTCATCGTTTTTGATGGCTGCATAATATTCCATGGTGTATATGTGCCACATTTTCCCTGTCCAGTCTATCATCGATGGGCATTTGGGTTGGTTCCAGGTCTTTGCTATTGTAAACGGTGCTGCAATGAACATACGTGTGCATGTGTCCTTATAGTAGAACGATTTATAATCCTTTGGATATATACACAGTAATGGCATTGCTGGGTCAAATGGAGTTTCTATTTCTAGGTCCTTGAGGAATCACCACACTGTCTTCCACAATGGTTAAACTAATTTACACTCCCACCAACAGTATGAAAGTATTCCTATTTCGCCACATCCTCTCCAGCATCTGTTGTCTCCAGATTTTTTAATGATCGCCAAAAAATCTTAAAACTAAGTAAAACAGCCCAATTAAAGATGCACACGAATCTGAACAGATGCCTCACCAAAGGATTTAAGAGAAACCAGGCCTTTCCAAAGACTCCACCACTGATATCAACCAAGTGCCTGAAGCTGCCTCTCCTTGCCTGATAAGAGACCACCCATCCAGTATACAGAGGGTGCACAGAGCAAGTTTTCATGTCCTCGGCTTCACCTTTTAATGTCAGAGAGCTGAAAACTTCACCCTGGGATCATGCTAACACTGTCATTTTTTTGTACATGGGACCCATGAGGAAGTAAGAAACTCAACTGCGATTGCACTCATTTCTCCTTTCATTAAATATTCATGACTCCTAGAGCTTCTTAAATATGTGTATTTGGCCATGCCACTCAGCATAAATTACTGTTTCCTTTACTTCTCCCTTGAAGTGTCTGCTTCTGGCTTCTGGCAGGAATCTATGCTTCCCAGCCTGTTAGAAGGACTACCCTGCAGGCTGCAACCCTGTATAGGAAATAAATCTCTCACTGGTTGCAGTGGCTTATATCTGTAATCCCAGCAATTTGGGAAGCCAAGGTGGGTGGATCACCTGAGTTCAGGAGTTTGAGACCAGCCTGGCCAACATGGTGAAATCCTGTCTCTACTAAAAATACAAAAAATTAGCCAGGCACGGTGGTGGACATCTGTAATCCCAGCTAATTGGGAGGCTGGGGCAGGAGAATTGCTTGAATCCAGGAGGTGGAGGTTGCAGTGAGCCAAGATCACACCATTGTACTACAGTCTGGGAAATGAGAGTGAAACACCTTCTCAAAATAAATAAATAAATAAAAATACAGAAATCTCTCCTTTCCAAATTTATGAACCTCATCATTCTTCAGTTGACAGTGTTACAAAGTTCAAAAGACCTTCCATACTCTCCCACAGAAGTCCTAGAAATTGTCATTTTGTTATTTTAGATGCCTGAGAACTTGTAATCAAATGAGTAGAAATGTTGAAATTGTGCTTTACCAGCTATGTATCTCTTAATCCAATCAAGCAGATATCTAAAATTAACCATGAGAACATGTATGCATGATTAATGGCTAAAATTTTAAGATGAAAACTATGAGATCTCTATTTTTGTTTTATGCCTATTAATGTATGTTATGTATATGTGATATTTTCTTAACTCCAGATAGCAATGCAAAATTCATTGATAATATCCTCTAAAAGTGCTCCATTCTAACTTAGCTTGAAAAAAAAATAAGAATTTCTAAATAAATATTCCCCAAACTCCTAGAAATGTAGGAACTGATACAAATGTTTTTCAAGTTAACACAATTTAGATAAAACACAGTTAAATAAGATTGATTTAATACTTTTGGTGTAATAAAACAACTATGTCTTCAGAGCTACCACTATTGAATATAAAACAAACATAAATTTCTATTCTGCTTGAGTTCTAGTCAAATAAGCTAATATTATACTTGCTAGATACTTAAAATCTTAAAGCTTATACATTTGATTCTAATTAAGTTATTTTTATAAAAAACATTATTTCAACAATAATTTTTTACAGTAAATCTGCCTAATAATAGTTTCCAAAATACTTTTGGTAATTTTTAACCTTAAAGTTAAGCTAACTAAAAGATTTGCATTAAATATCTAGATCATTTATAAATAAGATACAATACTAAAACATTAATTCCTGAACATAACTAATTCAACTTTATATACTTTTAGCCCCTATTTTTATGGAGAGATTAAAGATATTTTGGCCTGCTAATAATTTTTTTTTTTTTTTGTCTACAACACTGAGAAATTGTACTATGAGAAAACAAATCCCTTTAGATGTTGGGAGATCGTATACTCATACATTTTCTAATCTACTATAGAATGTCAATATATGACAATTTAAAATGGTCTATTTCCTAGTTTACTCTGGAAAATAAAGATTACTAAGTATTAAAAATATAATCAATATATATAAATAAAATTACTAGAAATAATAGAATAACTAGAAACAACTCTGCAAAGTATGCAAGAAAACTAGGGCAAGTTTTGCAAATAAAGTAGGTTGTATTTTTTATAAGAAAAACTATACAAAATATACAAATAAAAAGAGAGACCTAACCTTCCCTGGGTTATATTTATATGGGTAAAATGTTATGTTTTCATAAATCATATAAAATTCCTGGAAATTGGTCAATGTCCTCCTTATCCATGCTATGTGCTGGTATAGTGTTATGAGTCATAATTTCAATTATTATTTTAAATGTTGTATGTCACAGACAAAATTGAATATCCTTGTCAGTTGTGGTATAATGAACTCTCATCAGATCTTTCCTCACAGACATTTCATGCTTTTTGCCGTTTAGATATTATCTAGCCCTGATGCCTTCCTGAAAGCTCCTGCAATCAGCTACAAGTCAGAATGTTTGTCTCCAACCCAGGACTCCCTCTGAGACTTACAGAAGACACTATGGCACGTACTCTGGTTACAGGCTTCTGATGATATTGCTCAAATAACTCCAAGACCATACACTTGACTCAGTGAAGCTCTCCAGAAGTCTAGTTGAGAAATTGATGGGTTCATGACACTGCTAACCCAAGATTCAGCAAGACTGGAATTGATTACATGGCACTGAATGAACTGACAAAAACTGATTATAATTTTATAGCTTTTTTTGAGCATTGCTGATTCTTTAATGTTATAGTTTCTGGATTTAAGAAATCTCTTAAGCTAACTATAACTCACAACAATTTAGTAGATTACACTTTTGTAAGTAGAAATGAAGGATTTATCTTTTTTCCCCTACTGATTTCTCCAGAATTTTGAAATTCTTACTGAATACTCTTATTTTCATGACAACATAGTTGTTAGCAGAAGTCCAATAAGAATCTGTTCACCTTAGAACAGGACATAATTGGAAACTTTGTTTATATTATCAAGGGTTTTACTGGAATATCATATTTAGGAATAGTGTACCTAAGATCAGTTATGACCAGCAATTTTAAGGAACTAAGGTTGACTTTTATGGAGCCCATCCTTACAAAGCACTCTGAGAAAAGCCAGCCTGATACCTAGATTACAGGGTTCACAGCCTTACAGATTAGTAAGGAAGGTCATTTTCTTGTAGACCCAGGCTTTGGGGATAGTTTGGGGGCCTCAAGAAGAGAGGAATTTACCCAAAGCCATAAGGACTGCAGCTGAAATTTGATAGTATGTTCTGGGCTTGGCTTTTAGCCTCAATAAGGCCTTTAAAAGTCCAATCTGAGATTCTGTATGAAAACTTCCAGCAAAGAAGCTTGAAAGCACCTATGTGGTCAGCCTCTTGTTCTTGCTGCTCTTATATAATCAGGCAAAATCTAGCAAAACTCGACTTCTTTTTAAAACAAGAATAATCTGAGTTTGATTATCTGTGATCAAAAATGATGGTTACTATGGAGAGAAATTTTATATTTCAATGAAAAACTATAACCCAGGAGTTCAAGACCAGCCTGGGCAACATGGAGAAACCCCATATCTACTAAAAATACAAAAATTAGCTGGGCATGATGGTATGTGCCTGTGGTCCCAGCTAATTAGGAGGCTGAGGAGGGAGGCTTGCTTGTACCCAGGAGATAGAGGTGAAGTGAGCTGAGCTTGCACCACTGCACTCCAGCCTCGGTGATAGAGCCAGACCCTGTCTGAAAAAAATTTTTTAATAAGAAAACTATACCCCTTGAGAGTTATCAGATTCTAGTCTTGTTTCTTGTCTTTGGGCTATTTTTACTCCTTTGTAAACTGGATCCTGCCATCTGATGAATTTTGTCCCATGATGACACTTGTGAAACAAGAAGCCAAGTATTTTCTCCCCTACTATTGTATCTATTGTCACTTAATTTGAAGGCCTCCACCCCTGGAACAATGTTAGAAGAGGAAGGTTTTTCTCCCCAGAATGCATAACCAAGTTGTGATACATTCATGCAATGCAATACTATTTAGCCATAGAAAGGAACAAGCTATCAACTCACACAAAGACATGAGTGAATCTTTCATGCACATTGCCAAGTGGAAGAAGACAGTCTCAGGAGAATCCACACAGTGTGACCTCATTTAATGAGATTCTGGAGAAGGGAAACTACACAGATGGGAAGGCTTTGGCTGCATGGGGTGGGGGTTTGAAGCATTCCATATGATACTTTAACAGTGGATACCTGCCACTATGCATTTGTCAAAACATGCAGAATTTTACAGCTAAATGGGTAAATCAAACTCTATTCTAATTAAATAATATTATTCAGGATGTGGAGTATCCCAGCACAGAATACTTAGTGTTAAAAATAATTTAACTATGCTACAAATTACTATGGTTTGGATGTGGTTTGTCCCTGCAAAAACTCATGTTGAAATTTGACCTCCAATGTGACAGTGTGGGGAGGTAGGGCCTAGTGGAAGGTGTTTGGATTATGGAGATCGATGCCTCATGAATAGATTAATGCCCTCCCATGGGAGTGAGTTCTGTCTGCTCTCACAGGAATGGATTAATTCCTGCAAGAATACATAGACAAAGAGTCTGGCTTCCCTCTTGCTTTCCCTCTTGCTGTGATCTCTGGTCCACCCCTTGCTCCCCTTCCACTTTCCACCATGAGGTGAAAAAGACTGAGGCCCCACCAGATGCAACTGCCCAATCTCGGACATTGCAGTCACCAGTATTGTGAGCCAAATGAATCTTTTTTACTTACAAATTACCAGCCTCAGACATTCTGTTACGGAAACACAAAGTGGACTAAGACACAAATGTGGGAAAAACTCACTGAAGGTGTGGGGAAAATCATGCTGACCTAAGTCCCTTTGATAACGAATAGAATCTGTGGGCTGAAGGCAAATGAACTATACTTCATCATTGGATTCCATTTTATAAAGTTCTTTCCAACAGGGGTAATTGTGAACAACTGTAAAACCACAGTATCTGTATCTGGAATCAAACAATGAGTTACATAAGTCATAGATGGTAGGAACCAGGTCTCTCACTGTTGAAGTGGGAGTTTACAAGTTAGCAAGGGGAGAAGGGTAGAAAGATTCATGTGACAGTAGACCACAGGTGAAGACACCAATGTAAACTTATGTTTAGTTTAATACAGACACATATAGTTCCACATTGGAACCTTTGTAATTGGGTGTGTACAGGTAGATGACATACACACACATACTTCCTAGCATTGCGAATGAGGGACAAGACAAAATGTGCTCATTTGGCAGCCAGATATAAGTTTTCCTACCATTCTGAAAGGAATCAGGCTCTTTGAAGAAATGTCTGATACTAGAACTGGGACAGTAAATATATGAGCCAGGATAATCTTGAAGTATCAGAAAGTGAGTAAGTATTAAAAAAAATTGAAATATGTCAAAGAAAAATTGGAGCCAATAAAAAGAGCTACTGATGACCAACACAGGAATGAATTGTGCAACACAGTGCTGTAGTGTTTCATACCAACTAAAGCTTCAAGGAATTATCTAGGTGTCTGTATTTGTACATGTAGGTGAATAAGCAAATGGAGTTGAATAGAAATCTCCTTTGGAATTCCAAATAATTGATGTAGACACTCAGCCATCAAGAAGGAGGAGCTAACTCCTCACTCGGTGAGTATGGGTTTTACCTATGTGCAAATTGATTTATCATATTTTTTTCTTGTACTGTGGTTGTGTCCTGGGTTCCACCTCTAAAATGCCTTAGACCAGGAAAAAAAAAAGGAAACTTACAGACTCTGTTTCAATTCATGGCTAAATATTTTTAAAAGAGTGACTTTGTAAAAATATGTTCCAATGGCAAATTGATTCATTGTGACTGGGTCACTTATTCCAAATACTTCTTGTCTTTATTTTGTTCCAGTGCCTACTTTTTAGCCATAATACACCAGAATCAAGTATTGGCCATTGGGAAAAAATATTCAAAGAAAGAAAGAATGTGAGCCGAACCCACGACCATCATGATTCAATGTTTCACCACAACACTTTCTAAAACAGAAGAGTTTAAAAGGATATTCAATCTCCTCAATGAGGCTTTGCAGAAAATAAGGAAACTAGAGAAACAAAAATGGCAGGACATTCTATGGGTGATTTTAGATGTATCTATGTTTTATGGGGAAAAATCACTTTACCTTTTAAAGAATCACAAAGAATTATTGGAAACCCAAACTCTGGAATGTTTCCAAATTTATTTGAACTTCTATGTAATTATGTCTATATAGCTAGTCATGAAGGTGATGATTTTTTTAAAAAAAAAACTGTGCCTTATTTGTGTAATAAAATACACAATGAATAATTAACATTCATAGGAAAACATGTCATACCTTGTGAAAGGAAAATAAATCTTGGGGACCCAAAATCATTAAGCTAAAGGGAAAAGTCAAGCTGGGAACTGCTTAGGGCAAATCTGCCTCCCATTCTATCCAAAGTCACCCATCTGCTCACGGAGATAAATGCATATCTGATTGCCTCATGTGGAAAGGGTAATTGGCAACTCAAAAGAATGAAACCATTCATCTTTATCTACCTATGATCCGGAAGCCCCCTGTCTGGCCTTCTCTTCAAGTTGCCTCACCTTTCAAGACTGACTGAATGTACATCTTACACATAATGATTGATGTCTCATGTCTCCCTGAAATGTATAAAACCAAGCTGTGCTCCTACCACCTGGGGCACATGTTGTCGGGACCTCATGAGAATGCATCACAGGTGTGGGTATCCTCAAACTTGGCAAAATAAACTCCCTAAAACATCTGAGACCTGTCTCAGATTTTCGGGGTTCATACATGTAATGTAGGATGTTAATGTTTGTAAAACAGACACTATCCTATCTACTATTACCACGATATTGCCAATTAACCTCAGACTTTCTCCGCAAAATAAAAAATGTTGATGAGGTACAAATAATATATTTAAACTTAAATAATGTTGCAAGTTTTTATATGCCTACTTTTCATTTTTAATACCGTTTTGACTACTTTAACGCTGTAAGAAAAATGAGTAATTAAAACATGAATAGAAGTGTTTACGAGGGGTGTACATGTTTCCTCCAGCCTCAGGCTTGGGGTGACTTGAAGGACACCTGCCCATCCCTAGCTTTCATCCCAGCTATCCTGGTGGTGGCTCTAAGCATGTCTCCTTTCTCTATATGAAAATCAAACTCCAGAAACAAACCCAAATCTTACAATATGTTATGACATGCAATGATGATGAGCAGCCAAAGCCTCAAGCAAGGCCTGCTTCTGAAAACAAGACTTGTAGAATATAATGTGTGGAAGTAAAGCCAGTGTCAGAGTTTCTTCCTCTGTACATGGGGAGCAGACAGGAAGCTTTTGCCTCACCTTCCTCACGTGGCCTGTAGCCACGTCTCCCCAGGTCAGACTTGAGAATGAAACTCTGGTCTTCACTGTGGACACGCTACCAGGTGCTCCAAAGCCATGGCCTCTCCCTGGGTGGGTCCTGAGAACAAAGCTCTGGTTCTAACCCTAACCATGTCCCTAGACTTTGACTCTGACCCAAATCCTGATCCATACCCTGGTCCCTCATTCTGACCCTTTGACCCTCACTTTTATCTTGACCCTGACCATGACCCCACCTCTAACCATACTTCAGCCCTGACCCTGACCCAGACCCCAATTCTAACCCTAATATTATCACTACAGTCTATCTCTAATCTTACCCTCTAGTGCTAAACAGCTGTACCCAAAAGCACTTTTGGATTATTTAACTTCTTTTCCTTGAATTCTCTAAGGACATCCTAAAGGAGATGTCATTATATATTCTGCAGTCCCTCTGAGTGGTACGGCTTCAGATAAGAAGTTTTAATACTTTGCAAGACAGAAGAAGTGTAAAGGGCAGCAGCACTGGGTTGTCAGGAAAGCATGCTGGCATTCACGATAGTCATTGGTGCTGTTCTCCAGATATTTTCAGTTCATTTTTTTATGAACGCATTCTGACTGTTCCATCCCACCCTTTTTTTTTTTTTTTTTTGCCATTGGAGGTGAGAAGAAATAATATGTGACTTTTTCAGGAGAACTCTTCAAGAAACAGTTCTATCCAGCATGCTTTTGTCTTTTATATAGCAATGGGGATCTTATTGATGGTACCTCCTTCAGCCTCGATTCCTGTGTTAGGATGACACAGCACAGAGCTATCTTTCACCTGATACATGATGAGATGCAAATAAATGAGGAAGAAGATTTTTGGGCCACTGAAACTTGGAGGTTGTTTGTTCCCATGGTTTAACCTAGCCCCCACTGACTGATGCAGGGCTGAAGAATGAGTCAGAACTGGGTCTGGACATGTGAAGTGCACACCTCCAGGCTGAGTAAAATTCAAGTCTTGTTGCAAAGGTAACAGTGAGCACGATGTGTTATTAGGGTGAGTGTGGGATACATAAGGTATGTCAAGTGAGAATAATGAGAAACTCAACTTTAAGAGACAGTGCTACATTGGACTGTGGAGAGATTCCAATGTCCTACTTAGCATTTGAGACTGTGACGGCTGAACAAACTCACTAAGAACCCTAAATGAAGGCTTGGGATAAATATCTGAGGGTGTCTAATATCCCAATTTTTCATCCTAGAATGGGCAGAGTCCTTCACCCCATTCTAGGGAGACTTCCAAAGGAAAAAAGACCTGCATTTCTCCAGCAACCCACATTGAGAGACTTTCCTGCACTTTTGACCTGTGGCTAACACTCCTCACCTTTCATTCTGTCCTCAGTGTTTTGGGGGAACACCTTTAACTGTCTATGACTTACAGGTTATTAAGTGGCCCTTATAATTCCCTCCAGAGATAGAAAAGACTAATGATGAGGGAGTCTGAGCTCACAGCAGCAAGCGGGCATGTGTGCTCAGCAGCCACGTGGCTCATCTGCTAGATTACTACATACGATGTTCTGGAACATTGCTTAACACAACGGGACTCTCGCCCAACTCAGAAGGTTTAATTGCTCACCTACTTCTTTTTCTGCCCTCTTGGGCTCCTAAAATGAAAAGAACACTGGGATGATAAAGTGAGCCAAAGGGGTGCCAACCATATCACAGCAAAATAAAGATCCCTAAAAAATCCCTGGCCTTAGATGACAGCCTTGGCTGGGTAAGTCTGAATGTGCTGACAGAGGACATAGGAGCATGAGGGTGGTCAAAATGTTCACATTAAAGAACTTCCACACAGACTACAAGAAAAGAGGGAGGAATGGAGATGGCAGCACGAGTCCCTACAATAAAAGCAGATGTTTTGAGATCAGTTATATTCATTCCGACAACAATTAGAGACAGAAACCAAAGTTTAGCCTGAGGCGACAATTAACTGGATAATAAGCCAGAGGCACATGTGGTGTAGACAGATTTAAACATTTCTCCCTTATATTAATATAAATACTAAAATAATATCATATAAACACTTGGGTCTACAGTAGTATTTAAAGGAGATCTCACAAACAGGTTTGGCTTTTGAAGGTTAGAACTGATGGTCTAGATAATTCATTTTGTTTCAGAGAAAGAAAGAGAAGAATTTCTCAGGTCCCTTCAGGAATCTGTCTGGCTTTGCCTCATCTTGTATGTTTGAACTATGCATACGGCAGAAGAAGACAGAATTTCACAGATTTAAGGTGTGAAAAGTCACTGGATGCTTTAAGAAGCCTGGGATTCTTCTGCTGGAAAAATAAGTTCGTGGAGACAAAATGAGTTGGAGAAGGTTGTTGTTGAAGTGAAGCAGAATTGCTTTTACTAATCTGCTTATTACCCTCACCCTCACCCCACCCTACCCCCACCTTCATCTCTACCCTAAACCCAACCCCCAACCCTAACCCTAACCCCTTACCCTAACCCAATCCCAACCCCTAACCCTATCCCTACCCCAATCCCTAATCCTACCCTCTAGCCCTGACCCTTGACCCTTGACCTCAACCCCCAAACCTCGACATCAACCCTATCCTTAACCGCAACCCTACCCCTACCCCTAACCTCAACCCTTTACATCTGGCCAGATTCTCCAGCAGAAGCAGGGACCCTTGGCTCCCAGCTGTGCACCACTGCATCTGGCACAGGACTCCATAGCAGTCCCCAAATAGGCACCTGAATGCCCACTGTGCCAGCCATGCTGTGAAAGCCCAAGGTGTATTCTCAGCTCCAGAACCAGGGCCCAGCGCCTGCCTCAGGCTGCTCAGGGCTGAAGTGAGCGGGGACACCCAAGGTCTTCATAAGACCAAGGCTCTCTCGTCCTCCTGTTAGAGAGCGAGACGCAGACCCAGCAGCACCGCACGCCCCCTCCTTCCCTCCGGCAGCTCGGCAACCTTCCAAGTCAGGGGCCCTTCCCTGATGACACTCCAAGCACAAAGCACTGGACTTTCACACACTGAGGCTGCATATATTATTCTGTGTAGATGCCCACCTAGGCGGCTGGGAGAAAGGGTGGTAGAGGGGCCCTCATGTTGCCCTGTGGTATGCATGCTCTGGTTCATACGACTGCAAGCCATTTACGAGAAACTCAAGCTGAAACACTACTGTTTTCAACTTTTTGTGGGTAGAGGATTTACAATGTATGCTCCCAAACAAGCTAGCCACAGAGCACACTGACTACTTCCCCTCTTAAGTCGCCCTGAGGGCCTCCGCATCAGTCCTAGAATTGGAAGATTGGTGGAGAAGAACTGGGATGTTGAGGGGGTACTGGATACTTGCTGGACACCAGCCTCCCCTCACCTAAGCTTACAGACAGCCCAGATCCCGCCTGACCAAATCAGACATTGTAATGCACATGGTTCTCGACAGCAGGACTTACAGATGCAAAAGTCTAAGGCAAATAATTGTCTCAACTCCTTGGTGTCTCAAGGAACTAAAATGCTGCCTAGCACAGGTGCACCATCAACCTTATCACTAAATAAGCCTCTATATTTTATTCATCTTTGATTGTGGAAATGATGTGATAAACACAGTGGACTAAACACCTTTGAGATCTCTTCACGGGATCCTACCTGGTGCACCCCCAGATCTGCCAACACACAGAAGGCATCATAAACATGTGCAGGACAGAGTCCAGACAAAATTGTCTCTCAGCCTCAAAGTGGCCTGGCAGTCACAGGAACGGCCACATAGGGTTTGGCCTGTATGAGGAGTCAAGCTTTCAGCTTGAGGTGCCCACTGCACCCGCAAAACCAAGTTCTGCCTAACAAAGAAGAATAAGCCAGCCTACTCTCCCTAAAGAAAGATTCTCACTGGGGCGTGCAAACCTGGGGGGATAACTCGTCCCTCCTCAGGCCCGGTCCCAAGGTACAAGACCACTTGCACCAGCAGTGTGGGTCAGCAAGAGAGCAGACGCTAGAAGAGGGCAGGCCAGAAGACAAGGACCCCCTGAAGATCAAGAGAGAGGCCCTCTAGGTCCACGTAGCAGTTACGTCAGACTGGAATACTTCCCATTTACAGGAGACTAGAAAACCCCTGCCTCGCCCTCACTTGGGGCTGATGCCGTTTTAGGCCTCAGCTTGTCTGCACCCAGGTGCTGATTAAAACAGCATGTTGCTCCATACCGCCTCAAGTGGTTTGTTGGCGCTCTCAGGGTTTGAACGAATAATAGAGCCTTGTACCTAATATCTCAGGTGGTAATCCAAGAGCGATATCTGCTTGACACCCCTCCTCCTTCACCCTCCATATCCAAGTGATCACCGAGGATACAAGCCGGCCAGGCAAGGTAGCTCATGCCTGTAAGCCCAGTACGTTAGGAGGAGGAGGCGTGTGGATCACCTGAGGTCAGGAGTTCGAGACTGGTCTGGCCAACATTGGAAAACCCTGTCTCTACTAGAAATTCAAAAATTAGCCAGGCATGGTGGCAGACACCTGTAATCCCAGCTACTCAGGAGGCTGATGAAGAAGAATCACTTGAACCTGGGAGGCGTAAGAAGCAGTGAGCCGAGATCACTCCATTTCACTCCAGCCTGGGCAACAGAGCAAGACTCGGTCTCAAAGAAAAGAAAAGAAAAAAGAAGAATTAATATAGTTTTGTCACCAGAAAAGAGGTCTTGTCCCAGACCCCAACAACGGTTTCTGGATCTCACATGAAATGGCATTTATGGCAAGTCGCACAGTCTAGTGACGTTAAGAGAGTTTATTAGCCCCTACTCAGTTACAGAGCAGGGAGTCCTCAGAAAGCAAGAGGAGGAACGCACTGTTTTAAATGAAAAAAATTTTTTTTGAGATAGAGTTTTACCCTTGTCACAATGACATGATCTTGACTCACTACAACCTTTGCTTCCTGGGTTTAAGGATTCTCCTGCCTCAACCTCGCAAGTAGCTGGGATTACACGTGTGCACCACCACGCCTGGATAATTTTTTTTTATTTCTTTTCCATTTTAATTTACTTTATTTAAAAATTTATTTAATTTTTTTGTTTTATTCAGTCCCCGTGGAGACTGCCAAAAATTGCTGATGCCAACTATATTTCCAATCGTCATGGCGCGGTATTGGGAAAAGTTTTCAATTAGCAACAATCGCGCCTCAGATAAACCTCATTGACTGCAATACTGCCACTGTGCAAAGCTATTTTTTGGTATTTTTAGTAGAGACTGGGTTTCACCATGTTGGCCATGCTCGTCTCCAACTCCTGGTCTCAAGTGATCCGCCCTCCTCGGCCTCCCAAAGCGCTGGTATTACAGGAGTGAGCCACTGCACCGGGCCTTAATGTTTGTTTATTTAGGTTATTAAGAATAGTGTTGTCTCTTATAAAGGCCTGTGATCAGTTTGTGTCAGGCTATTAGTATTGTTACTTTTCTATGTTACTATTGATTTTAAAAATAATTTATGAGAGTACTATTATTTTTAAAGTAAAACTTATTTTTAAATTAAGAATACTTTTTGCTTAAAGTACTGGTATATTTTTATAAAGTTTGGGTCTTTAGTTATTAACTTGTTCCTGCAACCATAAATATTTTATAACCAAATGTGCTCAACCTCTAAATATATAATCCAACAAATTTAACGTGTGTGTGTGTTGGTCGGGGGGGAGGGGTGTGTGTGTGTGTGAGACAGGGTCTCACTCTGTCTCCCAGGCTTGAGTGCAGTGGTGCGACCATGGCTGGCTCACTGTGGCCTCAAACTCCTGGGCTCAAGCGATCCTCCTGCCTCCGCCTCCTGGGTAGCTGGGACCACAGGCACGCGCCACCACACCAGCTAATTTTTATATTTTTTGCAGACATGGGGGTCTCACTATTTTCCCAGGCTGGTCTTGAACTCCTGATCTCAAGTGATCCTCCCACCTTGGCCTGCCAGAGTGCTGGGATTACACTTGTGAGCCCTGCACCCTGCCCAGATTTAACTTTTTCTAAAGCTTTTATTTAAATTAAAGTCACTGTGGTTAAGATGCCTCTGACAGTTTTGCGTTTTAAGTGTGAAGACTATGTTGAGTGAATTTTTCCGTAACTTGAAAAATGTGCATTCATGTTTATTTCATTCTATGGTTTCCGATCAATTGTCCCTTCTTCCTTTTTAGAAAAACCTGGGCTAGTGGGCTCCGTGTCAGTTTGCATTTCCAGAACGACGGTGCTGAACACTGCGCTCCGACTTTAAGTGTTTCAGCGGGACGGCCACCAGAGGGCGCGCGTCCTCCACCAGCGCTGAGAGCGCGCGGGCCCTGCAGTGCCCCGGCCACCAGCAGAGGGCGCGCTGGAGCAAGGCGGCATAACTGCCTAAGGGCCAAGCTCCTCTAACAATCAGAAGCCTGGCTTTACATGGGCTTACAACTCCAGATATGACACGTGAAAGGTTCTTGGGTTTACAGTTTTAGAAATTATATGTGAAAGGCTCTTGGTCCATGGATTAGGCGTGGGGTGGGGGTTTGAACTTGTTTAAATTAAAACAACGCCTTCTGGAAAGATTCCCCCACACCTTGCCTGCCATCTATAGGAAGGTGGCTGTGGTGGCGCCCGGTTGGCCAGCCTTTACTTCTATTGAAATGCAGTGTGGAAGTCAAGGGGTAAGTCATCTTAGATACTTGGGTCTCCTTCCTCACCAGGTCATCTCCTCCCTGCACACGGCCACTCTCCCACGTGGGCTACTCTCCAGTCTCACTCACAATCACTCTGAGCAACTGTGGAAAGGACAGCTATGGAGCCTCTCCCTTGTTCAAGTCACTCTGCTGATAGACCTGCATAAGTCGTCTCCCTGAACCCTGGACCGCCCTGGGAAGAATACCTCTGCCTCTGTATTTCAGACAAAGACTATAAGGCGGTCCGGCACGTTGGCTCATACCTATAATCTCAGCACTCTGGGAGACTGAGGCAGGTGGATCATGAGGTCAGGAGTTCAAGACCAGCCTGGCCAAGATGGTGTAACCCTGTTTCTACTAAAAACACAAAAATTAGCTGGGCGTGGTGGCGGGCACCTAGAATCCCAGCTATTTGGGAGGCTGAGACAGGGAACTGTTTGAACCCGGTATCAGGCCTCCATATGGAAGCCTGGAGCCTGAAAGTCTGAAGTCCTGCTTGCCTTCTGATGGTCTCCCACCCGCCCCCCGCCTGCATTCACCATTGTCCCTGATCACCCAGCGGAGCTTCCCTGGTCAAGCCCCTCACCCAACCCTGCCATCTTAACTGTTCTTATAATAATGTGAATACCTCTCACCCATCCTGTCATCTTAACTGCTCTTCTGCTTCACCCGCAGCCGCAGCCGCCATTGTAACTAAAAGTATGGTAATATATACTCCTTGCCTCTACCCCCACCACTGTAACTGATCTTACTTTCTGTAACTTTCCACTGCCCACCCCAAACCTATAAAACCAACTCCTATCCCACTGCCGTTTGCTAATGCCCTTTTTAGCCTTAGCCGACCTGCATCCAGGTAAATAAACAGCCATGCTGCTCACACAAAGCCTGTTTGGGGGGCCTCTTCATTCAAAGTGTGCATTTTCAACACCCAGGAGGTGGAAGTTGCAGTGAGCCGAGATTCCATCTCAAAAATAAAAATAAAAATAAAAAACAAAGACTATGAGGCTAGGAGAGGCTGTGACCAAGCACATGACCCAAGCCCTGTTGGCAGTAGCTGAGTTGGAACTAAGTTCTCACGTTCACACGGTGCGACGAGGGCCTCCTGATTACAAGATCCAAAGTGTCACTGGCACTTCCATTAACATGTACATATATTTGTCTGGAATCTATGAGTGAG
The DNA here is from genome assembly GCF_001604975.1 of Cebus imitator. Lineage (NCBI taxonomy): Eukaryota > Metazoa > Chordata > Mammalia > Primates > Cebidae > Cebus > Cebus imitator. The sequence continues at coordinate 30,305 of NW_016108316.1, forward strand.
CATTTTCATGCATCAAATTTTGCCAGGAGTCTCTCATATTATCTTTTATTGTAGTCACAAAATTCTGTGTTGTTCAGTATAAATACTTGTGTTTTCATAGTTGAAAGTTGGGAATGCAAGTGATTTTCCATACAGCCAGCAGCTAAAATATTCCAAATGTGGTTTTCACCATGCGCTGGGATTTACTCGGGTCAGCTGGCAAAATATGAGGGAAATATTAGGGAAAGCTAGAAGATTATAGTCTCTAACCCAAAAATATATAAAATTAGCCATATAAATTTGTAAAAGTCCAGTTTCTTTGTGATATAACAGTATAAAACATATTCTTTTTCATCAAAATTTGAAATAAGTTGGGGACCTCTGCAGCTCAGCCACTGGCTGATGCACTGTCGCAAAGTTGCACTCCAACCTTCTCACTTCTGTGTCCTAATTTCTTCCCAGGTACTCCTGCTGAGTTTGAGCCTCAATAAGGAACTCAAGGAAGTGCCAATTAAAACACTGAAGTACCTTTGCCTGCCTGGTTTGCAGGAGTAAAAGGACTGATAAAGTTCACTGTTGGTGAAAGCTACAGGCACTCTCTTGCTAACCCTAAACCCTGACTGACCCTGACCTCATGCCACTCCTTCCCACAATCCCTCAGGTATGTCCCGTTTCTGCTAAATTTTATCCTCCCAGCTTCTAACCCTTAATACACTCTAAATATAAAACCAACCTATAGGCAATCCCATCCCCAATTTAATGCTAAATTACAAGAGGAAATAAAATCACAAGAACATAAAGGCATAGATCAATGTCTAGCATAATTATATGATTAATAATGCTCAACAAAATCATCATAATTTGATACTAAGACATATTTGAAGCATTACAGACCATAATTACTACATCATTTTCTCAGAAAATCAAGCTGGTTTTGTATACTAAAGCCATCCCTGCAAATAAACATCAACTAAGCAGAATGAAGAAACCCAGATACTCATCTCCATAGATACAGGAAGTACTTTCCACAAAGTCAACACCATTTCATCATATAAACAACCAACAAACTAGGAATAGGAATTTTTGTCAACACAGCAATCAGCCTCTATGCCAAACCCATAACTAGAACTATCTCTATTATTAGGGCCATATATGACAAAAACACAGCTAACATCATAAACAATAGGGAAAAGTTAAAAAGCTCTTCCTCTAAGATCTGGAACAAGTGTGGCTACTTCTATCACTTTTGTTCATCATAGTACTGGAAGAGCAATTAGACAGGAGAATGCAATAAAAGGCACCCAAATTGGAAGAAAGGAAGTCAAATTGTCTCTGTTTGCAGGTGAAATGATCACATACATATAGAGAGAAAACCCTAAACATTCTACAAAAAAACCCTACTAGAAATAATAAATTTACTAAAGTTGAAAGACACAATATTAATATACAAAAATGAGTGGCACACCCATGTGCCAAAAGTGAAACACCTAAGAAAGAAATCAAGAAAGCTACTTCATTATAGTAGCTACTACCTCCACCAAAAAATGATACCTAGAGATGAACTTAACCAAAAAGGTGAAAGATCCCACAATGAAAACCATGAAACATAGATAAAAGCTATTAAAGCAGACACATGTAAATGGAAAGATATCCTATGTCTAAGCACTAGAAGAATATTGTTAAAATATCTATGTCACCCAGTGGGATCTACAGAATGAGCCCAATCCCATTAAATTATGAAAGACACTCTTCATAGAAATAGAAGGAAAAAAAAAGCCTAAAATTTACATAGATATGCAGAATACCTCAGACAAAAGAATTTTGCATAAAAAGAAAAAAGCTAGAAGCATCACACTACCTAATTTCAAAATATACTACAAACCTATAGTAACCAAAACAGTATGGAACTGGCACAAAAAAAAAGGGTAAGGGAGAGACAGAGATAGATAGAGATAGAAGAATGACAGGCAGACATAGACAAATGAAACAGAACAGAGAACTCAGAAATAAATTCAGGCATTTACTGCCTACTCATTTTTAACAAAGGCACCAAGAAGACACTTTTGGGAAGGACAGTCTCTTCAATAAACTGTGCTAGGAAAACACAACACCCACATGTACAAGAAGAAATCTAGACCCATTATCTTACCATGTACAAAAATCTACTCAAAATAAAGATTTAAATGTAGGACCTGAAACTATGAATCTACTAGAGAAGAAAAAATAGGATAAATGCTTCATGAAATTGGTTAGGACAAGGGATTTTCAAATAGGCATCAAGAGCACAAGCAACAAGAGCAAAACTAGACAAATGCAATTACATTAAATGTAAAAGCTTCTGCAAAGTAGAGGAAGCAATCAGTAGCGTGAAGAAGCAACCCAGAAAATGGAAGAAAGTATTTGCAAACCATGCATGAGGCAAGGGTTAATACACAAAACAAATAACAAACTCAAACTACCCAAAAGCAAAAATACAAATCATCTGATTTTACAATCAGAAAAAGATTTACCCAAAACCTTTGTTCCCCACCATTATTTCTCCATCTTCTTTTCCTGACCGCCTTTGGCCTGCTACCCCTCGCCATCCTTTTTCTTCCTCCATCTACCCCAGAACGTTTTCACCACTTTTCCCCATTGTCATTTCAAAAAGCCTTCTCTATTCTCCCACTCACTACTGTTTTCGCCATTCATCTATCCATAAACTTTTCTTCACTGTTTTTCCCACCGTCTTTTCTCGCTTTCCCTGACCACCTTCTTTTTCCCCTCCTGCTCTCATCACCCTCTTTCGCTCCTTCATCTACCCAAAAACATTTCCCTCATCTTTTCTCAAAGCCTTCTCCCCACTCCTGCTGCTCACCACCTCTTTTCCCCCTTCATGTACTCAAAACTGTTTTCCCCACCGTCTTTTCCCCCTCCCTCCTTGCCACCCTCTTTCCCTTCTCCATCTACCCAAAAACACCTACCCACCCTCTTTTCACAAACCCTTCTCCTTACTCCTGCTCACCGCCTTTTTTTCCCCCTGTATCTCCCAAATTTTTGCCCACTGTCTTTTCACAAAGCCTTCCCTGCTTCTCGCTCATCCTCTCCTTTCCTCTATCCTGCTTGCCACCCTCTTGGTCCTCCGGACACCCCAAACAATTTTCCCCATTGTCTTTTTCCCAACCATCTTTCCCCACTCCCTTATCCTTCTCCCGCTTGCCACCCTCTTTCCCCCCTCCATCTACTTAAAAACTTTTCTCCTCATCTTTTCACAAAACCTTCTCTCCCTCCTGCTTGCCACTCTCTTCCCCCTCCCTCTCTGCACCCCTTTTTCTCCTCCCAATTGCCGCCCTCTTCCCCCCCTCCATCTACCCCAAATCATTTTACCCACTGTCTTCTTTCCCTGTCTTTCTTTTCTTCCAACGGTGTTTTTGCAAATATTCTCTCCCTCCTGCTCACCCTCGTTCCCCACTCACCACTTCTTTTTCCGCCTCCTACTTGCCAGAGACTGAGACTCCATTTGAAAAGAAAAAAAAAAAAAAAAAAAAGAAAGAGACTGTTCAAAGTGCCTAGATATCTTTGTAAGTTGTCTGTTTTCTACATATCTTGAAAAGCAGTCCCGAACGGTAAGTAATTATCTAGGTTGTAAAATAAAACATACTTCCTCTTCCCTTGAATATAAAACAACATTGTGGGATTATTGCTTTTTTCTTGGATCATTGTTCAGAAGGAGGGTCAGCCCCCAGACAACTGCATTTTTACTGTCATGAATGGCAAGATAAAATGTACAGCTCAATTTACCTAATGGACAAAAAGGCTCAAATGATGGCACAACTTGGCAGCCAAATTCCTATCAAGTACAGACTTTGGACATACTGATCCCTCTCCACCTGCAACCAGGAACACGCATTTTGATGATGTCATTCAAAACGACCCTGCCCAGACACACTCTTCATTGATTCTCTGAAGGGCAAGTTCCAAGAGATTCTCTGCGGCCTTCTCTGCATCATCAGAGGCAGTGCAGCTCTGCCCTTCACCTTCCTGCAGTTTGTTGCCTCTTCCCTATGATCTCAGAGGAACTTTGTCTCAGGCCATCTGTTTGTTCCTTGGGCTCTTTCATTTCCCCAAAAACATCACTTACTCCTCCTTTAAGTTGCCTCCATCTCCATCTATCTCCCTCTGTCCTGAAAAGAAAGTGCCCTTTAAGCATCAACCATCTGACCCTTCTTGCAGTCTCATTTTTTGGCTAGCTCCCATGTTTATGCCTGTTCTCTGTTTTTCTTCTCCTGTTAAGCTGTCTCTTGTTAGTTCATTTCTGCAGTGAACCTTTACAGAGGAAGGCGAAAGCCTTCCTTGCAGCCATACAATAGAATTATAAAGCAGAAAAGTTTAGGCAGAATTTCCTATTTAAGTGCCAAAACTTCATACTCCATTTTTGATAAAGAGCAGAAAGGTTAAAAAAAACTCTTGTTTTTGACCCAAAACTCTGTTGACATTCTATTAAACACCAAACTATTTAATTTTCAAAATGTAAATGGCAGATATTTTCATAATTCTTATGCTAACAAATCATTTCTCCGATGTTTTTGGTAAAACCCAATATTCATAATAAAGTACAGAACCATAAATTGTTTTAAATAATTTCTTCTTATGTGTGATTACAAGTATACCTCTACAGGAAGTTAGTATACTCTCACACAAGCTAATTTTTCAGAGGAAAAGGCCAAGTGTAGAAACTCCCAGAAACACAATAGTGATAAGCATCCTCAGAACGCCAAGAAAGTCATGCCCAGGATACAAATAATCAGGTGGAAAACTGATCACCTGGAATAATAATAGTTGAAATAATGAAACGGTCAGTGACATTTACAATATTTCAGTAAAAAATGATAATCTTTAGAAACCATCAGCCTCCTCTAAGAGGTAATCACACCCCTCAGATATCACCAGGGAATTCCACTGCTTCAAAAAAGATTGGAAGTTACCAGTCTCATGTTTTTTGCATGGCTGGTAGTGTTTTTAGGCATTTCAAATGTAGAGTGTCTTTTTTTCTTGATGTAAAGCAGGGATATCCAATTTTTTGGCTTCCCTGGGCAATATTAAAAGAAGGAAACTTGTCTTAGGCCACACATAAAGTACATTAACAGTAACAATAGCTGATGATCTAAAAAATATCACAAAAAGGCCAGGCGAGGTGGCTCATGCCTGTAATCCCAGCACTTTGGAAGGCTGAGGCTAGCAGATCACCTGAGGTCAGGAGTTCCAGACCAGCCTGGCCACTATGGTGAAACCTCATCTCTTCCAAAAATACAAAAATTAGTCAGGTGTGGTGGTAGGCACCTGGAATTCCAGCTACTCAGGAGGCTGAGGCAGAAGAGTCTCTTGAACCAGATAGGCAGAGGTTGCAGTGAACCGAGATTGCCCCATTGCACTCCAGTCTGGGAGACAAGAGGTACACTTTGTCACAAAAAAATCTTTTTTTTTGTTTTGAGACAATGCCCCGCTCAGTCAGCCACGCTAGGGTGCAGTGGTACAATCTTGGCTCACTGCAACCTCTGCCACCTAGGTTCAAGCCATTCTCCTGTCTCAGCCTCCTAAGTAGCTGGCATTACAGGCACCTGCCACCATGCCTGGCTATTTTGTATATTTTTAGTAGAGACGAGGTTTCACCATGTTGGTCAGGCTTGTCTGGAACTCCTGACCTCAACTGATCTGCCGGCCTCAGCCTCCCAATTACAGGCATGGGCCACCACACCTGGCCTGTCATTTCTTTATATTTGAATAACATAAGGACTTTAAGATCCTTTCTCCTTTGGGTCAATCAATGGTCTGCACCATACATATTTTACAAAACAAAGGACAGTATAGTCCTCATTCACATCCTGGTCATGTCACTCCTGGTGACTCCTACATTGCAAACCTCCCAGCAGGTGCAGCCCTTTCCTCTCCATCTGATGGACTTCTCAGCTCCCATCACACTGATTGGACACAGAATCCCTAGAGGCAGCCCCCAAGAGCAGAAGACATGAATAACTCAGCAGTTCCTAAAAAGTCATCAAACCAGATGACACAAAACTCAAACGACATTTCACTTTGTTTTGGTTTATTCTGTTTGAGACAAGAGTGCAGTGGGCATCCGACTAATATTTTTTGGAATCTTTTGTAGAGATGGGGTTTGGCTCTGATGTCCAGGCTAGTCTTAAAACTCCTGGAATCAGGTGATCTGTCCACCGTAACCCCCCAAAGCACTGAAATTACAGGCCTGCACTGTGTAATTTGCTGCATGACACAGCCCAATAACAAGGAAGAAACCCCACGGGTCCAGCGTCTACTCACATGGGTGGATTGATGGCTGGGAAACCCCAGCAGGAGGAGCCAAAAGAGCAGCCACCGAACTTGCAAGTCCTGGGCCTGTCAGGGAGCCCTGAGGCAGGCAGGACAGAGGTGTGAGTGGCTTAGGGCTGGGGGAGGGAAGGGGTGGGATCTGAGTTGGGGAGCGGGATGGGAGGGAAGGGGAGGGAGGGGAAGGGGGAATGTTGGGCACCTGGAGGAGGGGGTCTGGGAAAGGATCTGGTTCAAACTAAGTCCTCAAGGGGGGGTGGGAGGTTCAGCTACAAGTAGGAAGAAAGTCTATCAGGGAAGCAACAGGACACTTGGGGCAAGAAAGCGGGAGGCTCAGGAGCAATTAGGCGGAGACCAGGGCTGTAGTTTCCACCACACCTTCTCCTGTCTGGGCGCTGCCTAAGCAACCCTGGGGCTTTATCCTCCCTCTCCACTAATCCCCAGCCCCGGAACGTGGTACCTCACAGTGGACGATCCACAGAACACCCTCATCTTCCAATGCCCCTCCCCCATCTCAGCTCCCTGGAACCTTCACAGACCTGATTTCTGGTCTTCCCCACCAGCTCCCTGTCCCTGCTTCTGGGCGGCTCCTTTCTTCCTGAGCTCCCAGGGTTTCTCATGGCCAGTCTTGGCTGCAAAACATAAAAAACAAATGATAGCAGGATGACAGGAAGAACCTGACACACAAGCAGAGTGAGAGGCTCCACAGCCTGCTCTCAGCCATTCATATTCTAAGCAGCAAAACTTCAGAAGGATGCAGAAAGTCCCAATAGTAAACCGTCTCCACCACATCCATGGAGCCATCCATCCACCATCCTGTATCTCGGGAACAAATGTTGGAGCTACACTGGTTTTAAGCATGCATGGTATGTTTACAAAAATTTATGTGACTTATCGTGTTCATCAAGCACATCTCAATATATTTCAGACAAATCCAGTCACACAGCAGGTTTCTGATCACAGAATTGTGCTAGAAGTCAATGACTAAAAGCTAACCAAAAATTATTATATGCTTGGAAATTCAAAGTGCCCTTATATCAACAGAAGAAAGAATCCAAAATGGAACAAGACTGTCTTTACAATCAGTGAGAAGATCATAACATGGCAATCAAATGTCTCCCTCTGGCCCAGGAATTCCACTGTGTGGGACAAGGTTGTGTGGTCTCAAATCACCCCTAACCCACCTAGACATGTTAACATCTGAAACAGGGTGATGGTGTCACTTATCCATATTATCTTACTGCCTGTGAAGGTGGACTTTTAATTCTGAACCCTAATGAGGGGAAGAAAACCAAGTTGACTCTCATGGTTGAGCTCCCAGGGATGTCCAAGGAATCTGTGCATTTCAAGAGACAAAGTTTATCAGCCTTTCTCCTGGGAGATTTGGCCACAATATCCAGAGGGTTTGGCAGATCATGAGTGATGGGTGGGGAGTGCAAAGCTGGTGGGCAGGACCCAGGGGTCTGGTGACCAGGTCAGAACCCCACTGTCCATTATCTTTCCGGGACCCATCCTCAGCTAAACTTCCCAAAGTCCTGCTTCTGCCTGATCACACCGAGTGCTCAAACATACTCAGGCCTCTCACAGCTGAAAACCACTGCTTTAAATCTCCTTACAATTTACTATGCCGTAAAGTTATTGTAAACCACGAAATATTCTATTCATGCTACAAAAGGAAAGCCAATGCCTTTACCATAAGTAGAAAAACAACCCTGAGACACAAGGAAAACAAAAACAAAACAGGGACAACACAACTATGGCATTCAATTCTATTCGTATGCTGTCACCTGCATAAAGAGCCCCAGATTGCGGTTGTCTTGGTTGTAAAACGAGAGACCAAGTAAGTGGGTGTTGAAGTCAGATTAGCCCAAAAGTGAATGGCAGAGAGTACCCTCATGTCCATGAAGGGTTGCTGGGGTTACCTTGATTATAGCCCAAGCAGAGACAGGGCAAGGAAGGAGATGTGAGCAGAGTTTGGGGCCTCCAACCGGGGAGGTGATTCATGCAGCCCAGAAAAGTCTCCTCAAAGCCAGGGCCAGCCTCCCTTGCAGGCAGGTCCCTCATAGAGGCAGAGCCAGGCACCTCAGATTTGAGACCAGCTGTGTGACCCTGGGCTGCTTTCCTTCCACACAATGTGAGTGTCAATGGCTGTGTCAAAGGCTGTCTAAAGATAGGAGGAAGCAACCTGTTGAGCACCTGGGTATTGAATGTCATCACCTCCCAAGGACATCTTTCCTTTCAGAGCAGGTACCTTGGAAGGTCCTTGGCCACTAAAGACAGTAATAATGATAACCGCAGTAAATCATCATTTACAGCTGTTGAGGGAGGGCCAGGGTGTAGGGCTCCTAGGTCCTTGATAAGAATGAGAGTCTGGGGACTCCTAGGGACAGCTTAGTGAATCCTGTAGGTCTCTTGGGTCCCCAGGGGCCAGGTCTGTCTTCAGTAGCACTGGGTTTACGTTGGGATTTTGGGGCAGCCACTGGAGCATCGGCAGGACAAACAGCCACAGAGGCAGTGGATCCATCAGAGGTGGCAGGTGTAGGATCATCTGCCCACTAAGTAGAGTCACCAGGCCTGGCTGGCCACTGCCCCCCACAGATGATGCCCTGTCCCTTGCCTCACACTTTGATAGGGCAGTGGCTGGCACCTGGGGCCTCACTGAGCATCACTCTAAGTTCTCTGAGCCCTGGTCATTGAATGGGCACTTGAGTCACCCAGGGCCACTGGAACAAGGAGGAAGAATCAGGCCCCACGATGTTCTGGGACAGTGTTTAGCACAGGAAAGTGCACATAATGCATGCACGACACAGGGGACCTGTTGGTGTGGGAGCCAATATTTCATGATCTCCAGCCCTAATCTGAGCATTCTCACCTGTGCAATCTGAAAGAAACAGGAAACCTGCAGGAAAGACAGTGCCTGGATTTAACTTAAAGGAACTAAAATGCTGAATGTTCACATTCCTGATAGCCTTCCAAATCAACTCTCTCAATGCTCCCATCTTCACCACTATCATACAAGGTAACTGAAGCAGTCAGAGATTTACTGACTCAATGTCACTCAGCTGATACTGAGTTCACTGCTGATCACATCTGAATAAACTGCATTTTCTGAAGTGTACAGTTTGATCATGCTGCTGCTGATTTGGTGCAGCTCTGGGACAAACTCTACCTGGTAGACGATAAAGCAAATGCACAGTGACTCAGTCCTGCTGTCATTTCCCATCACTTCCCCACTCTCCTCCTCTGCCCCTCCACAGTCTCCCACACAGGCTGACACCATATGGTGGCCTTAATGGAGTCCACTGAGTATTTCAGATTCTCCTCTGGGACACTTGAAGGTGGAGGTAGTTATGGGATTTGCTTTGACTCAGGAGATGTGAGTGGAAGTGAAGTGTGTCACCTCGAGGCAAAAGAGTTGGAAGCCATTGAGACTGGCCACCCTTTCCTTCATCTCTTAGAGCCACTGACAGGTCCCACAGGGAGGCTGCTCCTTTATTCTGGTGGCAGTTGAGAAGATGTGGATCACAGGGCCCAGGAGAGCCATGGAGGATGTGCAGCATGAGCAGACAAAGAGCCTTCAGTGTTTTAAATTTCTATTGTTTTGAGCTGTTTATCACCTACAGTGATGCCCAGTCCATCCTAGCAGGCATGCACCATCTATTACATGCTCTGTGAAGCAGACTAGCCTACCGTCAGATCGTGAACTCGTTGTCAGGCACACGGAGGCTTCAGTTCCAGCTCTGCCTCTTATTAACTGCAACCTCAGGCACTTAACTTTCGGCCTCTGAGCCTCAGTTTCAACTTTGTAAACTGGGTTAGCTATTTTATTTCAGGTTGTGGAGAGAATTAAATGAAATAAAAATGCATGTAGAGCACTGAACCCACGGCTTGGCACACACAGTGAGTACTCAGGGTTAGCCATGTAGCTCCAGAATGTGAAATGATTGTCAATACCCAGACAATGCAGCAAAGTATTACAAAAAGAAATGTAAACTTATTTACATACGTATCTTTCAATCTTTATTTTTAAACAGATAGGATAAAACTATGGGCCAGGCACAGTGGCTCACACCTGCAATCCCAGCACTTTGGAAGTCCATGTTGGGCAGATCACGAGGTCAGGAGTTCAAGATCAGTCTGGCCAATATGGTGAAATCCTGTCTCCACTAAAAAATTCAAAAGTTAGCCAGGCATGGTGGTGTGCACCTGTAATCCCAGCTACTCAGGAGGCTGAGGCAGGAGAATCGCTTGAACCCAGGGAGGCAAAGGTGGCAGTGAGCTGAGATCACACCACTGCACTTCAGCCTGAGCGACAGAGTGAGACTGTGTCTCAAAAAAAATAATAAACTATGTATATGCTTTCATACCCAGTGTTTTTCTCTTAAACAGTATATCTTTAAAATATTTTTAGCTCAAAAACAAAAGATCATTTTGAGATTATCATTTTAAATGTCAAGATAATGCTCAATTTAATGAATAATTTAATTATTACTATTGGACTTTCTGTAGATTGCAAAGAGCATTCAAAACAAATGAAGTAGGATAAAAAATATGTATTACATGTTGTAAATATGACTTTCTTAAGTCTTTTATTCAGAAATACAGAACATATGTACATAATACAGAATTTATTTATTATGAGTCATGTTAAAAAATAGTTTAGAAGCTGCTGTTTCCTTTTCAAATTTTGCATGATAATTTGTTTTTGTTTTGACAGATTCTCACTCTGTGCCCAGGTTGGAGTGCAGTGGCACAATCTCAGCTCATTGCAACCTCCGCCTCCTGGATCCAAGCAATTCTCCTGTCTCTGCATCCTGACTAGCTGGGACTACAGGCATGCACCACGATGCCTGGCTAATTTTTGTATTTTTAATAGAGACGAGGTTTTGCCATACTGGTCAGGCTGGCCTTGAACTCCTAACCTCAGGTGATCCACCCACTTCTGCCTCCCAACATGCTGGCATTACAGGCAAGAGCCACCACAACCAGCCTAAATTTTGCAGAATAATAAGTAACCTTTAGGCCAAGCACAGTGGCTCACTCCTGTAATCCCAGACCTTTGGGAGGACAAGGCAGGAGGATTGCCTGAGGTCAGGAGTTCAATACCGGGTTGGCTAACAAGGGGAAACCCAGTCTCTACTAAAAACACAAAAGTTGGTCAGGGGTGGTGGCACATGCTTATAGTTCCAGCTACTCAGGAGTCTGAGGCAGGAGAATTGCTTGGACTCAGGACCCAACATCATGGGAGGTTTACACCCCCCTGTAATATTGTTTTTAATATCCACAGGGGGAGAGGGTGATATTAGTCCCATATCGCAGGGGGTGTAAAATCCTCTGTAACATTGTTCATATCAAAAGGAAGGATGACATAACTTTCAGTATCGCAGGGGGTGTACAGCCCTTTGTCATATTGTTTGTAATATTCATGGTGGGAGAGGATGATATTACTGCCAATATTGCAGGGGCTGTAAACCCCCATGTGATACAGTTCAAAATATCCAGATGAGGAGAGGATATTACTCCCAATATTGCAGGGGGCGTTAACACTGCCCCCCCCCCCGAGATATTGTTGTTAATATCCAGGGGTAGAGAGGATAATATTACTCTGATAATTGCAGTAATTATTGATAATTGTTCATAATATCCCTGTGATATTGTTCATAATAACCAGGGGGGAGAGGCTATTACTCTCAGTATCGTACACACCATGTGCGTACACTGTCCTGTGATACTGTTCATAATATCCAGGGGAAGAGATGAGGATACTACATCCAATATTGCAGGGAGTGTACACCCTCTGTGATATTGTTCATAATATTCGGGGGGATGAAATAATGTTACTCTGAATATCACAAAGGGTGTACACCCCCTGTGATATTGTTAGTAATATCAACGGGGGGAAAGATGACATTACTCTCAATATCGCAGCAGGTGTACACAGCACTGTGACATTTTTTGTAATATCCAGGGATGGAGAGAATGATATTACAATCAACATCCCAAAGGGTTTACACACCCCTGTGATATTGTTTATAATATCCAGGGGGTGAGCAGAGAGTATTACTCCCAATATCGCATGGGGTGTAAAGCCCCTGTGATATTGTTCGCAATATTCAGAGAGAATGAGAATGATATTGTTCCCAATAGCGCTGGGGGTGTTTACCCTCCTGTGGTATTATTCGTAATATCCGGGGGAAAGGGGATAAAATTACTCCCAATATTGCAGGGGTTGTAAAGACCCTGTGATATTGTTCGTAATATCCGGAGGGGAGAAGGTAATATTACTGCCAATATGGCAGAGCGTGTACACCTCCTTGTGATATTGTTTGTAATATCGAGAGGGGAGAGGATGATATTACTCTCAATATTGTAGGGGGTGTTCGTTTCCCTGTGATATTGTTCGTCATATCCAGCGGGAGAGAGGATATTCGTCCCAATTTCTCAGGGGGTGTTCACTTCCCTGTGATATTGTTTGTAATATTCATGGGGTGGGAGAGGATGGTATTACTCTGGATATCACAGGGAGGGGGCGGTGCATATTCCCCAGTAATGTTTTTTGTAATAACTAGCGGGACAGAGGATGATATTACTCCAAATATCCCAGGTGGTGTACCCCCTGCGATATTGTTTGTAATATCCAGGGGGCTGAAGAATGATACTATGCCCAGTGTCTCAGGGGATGTGCACGCACCTGTGATATTGTTTTCTAATATTCAGAGAAAGAGAGGATACTATTCCTGATATCGCAGGGAATGTATACCCAACTATGCTATTGTTTCCTAATATTCAGGGGGAGAGAGGTTAATATTACTCCCAATATCGTAGGGGGTGTATATTCCCCTGTGATATATTTCTTAATATTGAGGAGGTAGAGGATGATGTGACTCCCGATATCACAGGGGTTGTACACCTTCCTGTGATATTTTTCATAATATACAGGTGGGGAAAATGAGATTGCTCCCAATATTGCAGCGGATGTACAGCCTCCTTGGATACTGTTCAAAATATAAAGAAGGGTGAGTATGATATTACTTCCAATATTGCAGGGTGTACATCCCCTGTGATATTGTTTGTAATATCCAGGACGAGAGAGGATGATATTACCCCAAATATCACAAGGGGTGGTACATAACCCGTGTCATATTGTTCCTAATATCCAAAGGGGAAAGGATGATATTACTCCCAATACTGCAGGAAGTGTATATCTCGCCTGTGATATTGTTCCTAATATCTAGGGGAGAAGAGGATGATGTTACTCCCAATATTGCAGGGAATGTACACCCTTCCTGTGATATTTTTCCTGATATCCAGGAGGGGAGAGGATGCTATTACTCCCAGTATTGCAGTAGGTGTACACCCCCCTGTGCTATAGTTTCTAACATCCAGGGGAGGAGAGGATGATATTACTCCCAATATCACAGAAGGTGTACACGCCCTGCAATACAATTCCTAATATCTAGGGAAGAAGAGGATATTTCTCCCAATGTGTCACTGAGTATATACCCATCATGTGGTATGTATGGTTCCTTATATCCAAAGGGAGAGAGGATGATATTACTCCTAATATCACAGGTGGTGTACACTCTTCTTGTGTTATTCTTCCTAATATCCAGTGGCGGAGAGGCTATGACTCCCCAAATCACAGGGGGTACATACCCTCCCTTGTGATACTGTTTTTAATATCTGGGGGGGAAAGGATAAGATTACTTTCAATATTTCAGGGGGTGCACATCTTCCCTGTGATATTGTTTCTAATATCCAGAGGGAGAGAGAATAATATTACTATCAATATCGCAGAGGGTGTACACCCTCCCTGTGATAGTCTTCCTAATATCCGTGGGAGATATATTATGAAATACTGAATATATATGGAATACTGAATATTTTCAGTATTTCAGGGGATGTACACCCCCTCTGTGATATTGTTGCTAATATCCAGGGGGGGAGAAGAAGGTATTACTCCCAATACTGCAGCAGGTGGACACCCAACCGTGATATTGTTTCTAATATCCAGGAGGAGAGAGAAGGATATAACTCCCAATATCGCATGGGGTGTATACCTCCCGTGATATTGTTTTTAGTATCCAGTGGAAGATATTACTCCCAATATTGTAAGGAGTGTTCACCCATTCTGTGATATTGTTCCTAATATCCAGGAAGGGAGAGAATAATATTACTACCAATATCGCAGAAAGTGCACACCCTTCCTTTGATGGTGTTCCTAATATCCAAAAGGGATAGGCTAATATTACTCCCAATATCACAGGGTGCGTATACCCCCATTGTGATATGGTTCTCAATTTCCAGAGTGGAATAAATTGATATTACACCCAATATCACAGGTGGTGTACACGTTTCTGTGATATTGTTTCTAATATCCAGGGGAGGAGAGATGATATTAATTCCAATATCGCAGGGGCTGTACACCCATTCTGTGATATGGTTCCTAAGATCCAGGTGAGAGGAGGATAATATTACTCCCATATCATAGGGGGTGTACACTCCTCCTGTGATATTTTTCCTAATATCCGGGGGAAGGAAGAATATTACTCCCAATATCACAGGTGGTGTACATCCCCACTGTGATAGTGTTTCTAATATCCAGAGGGGGAGAGGATGATATTATTTCCAATATCACAGAAGGTGTGCACCCTTCTGTGATATTTTCCCTAATATCCGGGGGAGGATGATATTACTTCCAATATGGCAGGGGCTCTAAACCCACTCCTTGGGATATTGTTCCTAGTATCCAAGGGAGGAGAGGATGATATTAGTCCCAATATTGCAGAGGCTATACAGCCTTCCTGTGATATTGTTTCTAATATCCAGGGGAGAGATAATATTACTCCAAATACCACAGAAGGTGTGCATGTCTGGTGTAATATTGCTCCTAATATTTAGAGGAGAGAGAATGATACTGCTCTCAATATTGCAGGGGGTGTACAACCACCCTGTGATAGTCTTCCTCATATCCAGGTGGAAAGATGATGATATTACTCCCAATATAGAATGAATTGTATACCCATGCTGTGATTTTTTTTTAATATCTGGGGGGGAGAGGATAATATTTATCCCAGTATTGCTGGGTGTGTACACTCCGTTTAGTGTTCCTAATATCTAAAAGGACAGAGGCTGATATTACTCCCAATATTGCAGAGGGTGCACACCCCCTTGTGATATTGTTTCTAATATTCAGGTGGGGGAGAATGATACTACTCCCAACATCTCAGGTGGTGCACCCCCCCCCCATAATATTGTTTCTAATATCCAGAGGGAAGGAGGATGATATTACTCCCACTATTGCAGAAAGTGTACAAACTCCTCCCGTGATGTTGTTCCTAATATCCAGGGGATGGAGGATGCCATTGCTCCCAATATCACAGGGATGGTACACTCCTCTCCCCATGATATTGTTTCTAATATTCAGGGGGTGAGAAAATAGTATTACTCCCAATATAGCAGGATGTGTACCACCCCCTGTGACACTGTTTCTCATATCCAGGGGAGGAGAGGATGATATTCCTCCCAATATCACAGAGGGTGTACAGCTCTTTTGTGAAATTTTTCCTAATATCCGGCAGGGGAAAGGATGATGTTACTGTTAATATCGCAGGTCATGTACACTCCTCCTGTGATACTGTTTCTAACATCCAGGAGGAAAGAGGATGCTATTACTCCCAACATCACAGGGGCGGTACACCTTCCCTGTGATACTGTTCCGAATATCCAGGGAGAAAGAAGATAGTATTACTCCAGTATTACAGTAGGTGTACATCCCCGTGATATTGTTCCTAATATTTATTGGGGGAAAAGATGATATTACACCCAATATTGCAAGGGGGTTACACTTCCCCATGATATTGTTTTTAATATACAAAGGGGGAGAGAATATGACTCCCAATACTACTAGGGGTATATACCCCCGTGATATTGTTTCTAATATCCAATGAAGGACAGGATGATATTACTGCCAATAGCACAAGGGTGTACACCCTTCAGGTGATATTGTTTCTAACATTCAGAGGGGGGAAGATGATATTTTATCCTTGTATTGCAGGGGGTGTACACCTCATTGTAGTAGTGTTTATAATATCCAGGGTGGAAGAGGACGATATTACTCCCAATATCCTAGAAGGTGTACACCCCCGTCATGTTGTTTGTAGTATCAGTTAAGGGAGAGGAAGATATTACTTTCAGTATCACAGGGGGTGTACACTCTTCCTGTGATATTGTTTTTAATAAGCAGGGTGGGAGAGTATGATATTACTCCAAATATCGCAGCGTGGTTACATCCCCCCATGATATTGTTCCTAACATCCAGTAGGAAAGAGAATGATATTACTCCCAATATCACAAGGGGTGTACATTTCTCCATTGATATTGTTTCTAATATTCAGGGGGAAAGAGAATGTTATCACTCCCAATATCAAAGGGATGTACACCCCCCATGATATTGTTTTTAATATCTAGGGAAGGACAGGACTATACTGGCACATGCCTGTAATCCCAGCTACTCGGAAGACTGAGGCAGGAGAATCACTTGAAATCAGGAGGCAGAGGTTGCAGTGAGCTGAGGTTGTGTCACCGCACTCCAGTCTGGGTGACAGAGCAAGACTCCATCTCAAAACAAAACAAAACAAAAGACAATTATTCCAAAGTACGTTCATTAACTCAGAATTCTTAACACATACTAGGGATGAAAGAGACTGTACTGAGGTCAAAAAGATAGACAAGAACCAAGAAAAGAAAGAAGCAAGGGCCAGCCATGCCCCTATTCCTTTCCTGTTTCTTCTGTCTCCTAAGCCCTGACTGTTGAAAATCAGTGCATGGTTTGATAATTCAGAAATTATTATTTGAAGACGTAAAATGGTGCTGCTTTTTTTTTTTTTTTTTTGTCCTGAAAACTCAGCCCCAGAATATGTTACGGAGTAAAGTTCAGTTCTCACCAACATACCATTCTTGGTAGACAGAATGACCCCCTCAAAGATATCTGTCTTAATCCCAGGAACTTGTGAATGTGCTGCATTTCATGGCAAAATAGACATTGAAAATATAACTAATGTTGTGAATCTTATAATAGGAAGATTATCTTGGATTTCTGGGTAGGCCTAATCACATGAACTTTTATAAGCAGCAAACTTTCCCTGAATTCAGAGAGATGCAGAAGAAAGATAAATTAGGTATTTGAAACAGGAAAACGACTTGTTGCTTGGTGTGGTGGCTCATGCCTGTAATCCCAGCACTTTGGGAGGCTGAGATGGGTGGATCACGAGGTCCAGAGTTCGAGACCAGCCTGGCCAATAAGGTGAAACTCCATGTCTAAAATTACAAAAAAAAATTAGCCAGGCATGGTGGCACACGCCTGTAGTCCCAGCTACTCAGGAGGCTGAGGCACAAGAATCACTTGAACCTGGAAGGCGGAGGTTGCAGTGAGCCAAGGTGGCGTCACTGCACTCCAGCCTGGGTGACAGAGCAAGACACCATCACAAACAAAAAACAAAGAAACAACCTTAAGTGTGTATGCACCTATAAGTAGAATTCTGAAAAACAGCAAAAACTGAGAGAAATAAAGACTTACAATAATCATGGTGGAGATTTTAAAACACCTCTCTCAGTAATTATTACAGATAGTAGATAAAAACATCTGTAAGGATACTGATTTGGAAAATAATATAAAAAAATTGACAAAACACTATATTCAATAACTATAGAATAACTGTTCTTTCCAAGTGCATATGAAATGTTCGCCATAACAGATCATATGCTGTGTCATAAGTCTCAAGAAATTTCAAAAGACTAAGATCTGACAGATAATGTTTTCTGTTTTCAGACTTAATTTAGAATTATCTTTAAAATCCCCATATATTTGGAAAGTAAATAAGGTGTTTTGAAATAACCCAGAGTCAAAGGTAAAATCACAAGAGAAATTAGAAATGTTTCTAACTAAATGATAATAAAAACAATATGAAATATATAAGGGCATAGCTAAAGCAGTAGAGTGAAACTTAGAGATTTACCTTTTTTTTTTTTTTTTTTTTTTGAGACGGAGTTTTACTCTTGTTGCCCAGGCTCTGGAGTGCAATGCATGATCTTGGCTCACTGCAATATCTGCATCTGGGTTCAAATGACTCTCCTGCCTCAGCCTCCCGAGTAGCTGAGACTACAGGCGCACGCCACCATGCCCAGCTAATTTTTTATTTTTGGTAGAGACGGGGTTTCTCCATGTTGGTCAGGCTGGTCTCAAACTCCTAACCTCAGATGATCTGCCCACTTCAGCCTTCCAAAGTGCTGGGATTTCAGGCGTGAGCCACAGTGCCCAGCCAACTTTACATTTTTAAAATATGCTTATATTAGAATAAGAAAATAGATAACCGAAGTTTCCAACTTAAGAACCTAGAAAACCTTGCATATATTTAACGACAAACACTTTTAATTCCCGCTTACAGGACACAAAGACAACTAAACCAACATAATAAGCCAAATAATATGTATCTTTAGGTATTCATTGAACTTAAATTATGTGAGACATAAGGAAAGTCAGACGGTATGGGAGGACTTCAGAATGTAAACAAATTTAACTGTTTTGGTTTTATTCTCTTTCTTAGTTGCACTACAAGGGTTTCCATTTAATTCTCTGCCATGCAGGAAAGAGTAACATGTTATTTTGGTGGATTCAGGTTTTTAAGCTAATCAGTGCTCAATGATATTGCTAAAGAATAAGAAAGAAGGGTTTTTTTTGTTTGTTTTGTTTTGTTTTACTATCCGAAAGAAAGCGTTTTTCAGAGAAGGTAAAAGGAGAGGATTCATGATATGTCACGGGAATGCTCTAAGATTCAGGTAATTAAAAACCCCAGCTCAACTGACTAAGTAATAAGACAATGCATTACTTCACATAACCAGAATCCCCAAAGTAGGGCAGATTTCGGGTTGGATGATTTGGCAGCTCAGTGATGTTATTAAGACATATAGTTCCTTGGATCACTCTGTTCTTCCATCCTCAGTGAGTCAGCTTTGTCCTCAGGTTGGCCCCAGAAGATCAAAGTATTACATTAAACACAGTAACATCCAGGGACCAAAGGAAAATAAAGAGGAAAGCTCTATAAGAACTAAACACAACCTTCCCTCCCAGACATTCTCTCATACTTCTTGACTAGAATTATAGCCAATACCCATTCCTTAACAAAACCAATAGCAAAATAATAGGGTTGTCATAATTGAATTGGCTAATCATGAACAGTGGAATAGAAATTTTGAGGTTGATATTCATGATGATCAAACATCTTTTCAAGATGTTTGTGTCTGGAAAAACAACTTGAAGAACTGTTGGCAAACAGTGAGGAATTCCCTCAGGCTTGTGAGTAGATGGCAGTGAAGTCAGTTTGGCCTTATAGGAAAAGGGAATTGGGTTCATTTTCAGGCAGAGACATAAAATGAGAAAAGACCTTTTGCAGCATACCTAGTCAGTAAACCATGGCTCAGCGGGTTGAATGGTGACCCCCAAAAAGATATGTCGAAGTCCTAACTGCTAAAACCTATAAATGTGACCTTAGTTGGAAAAGCGTCTTTGCAGATATAATTTAGTGAAGGATCTCAAGGTAAGATTATCCTGGGTTAACACAAGGTGAATCCAATGACATGAGTCTTTACGAGAAGAGGAGAAAGAGAGAGGCACGAGGAAAGTCATGAAAGACAGAGGCAGCCCTTTTGCGGCCATCACCTAAGCGGGAGCTGCCAAAATGAAGTTCAATCCCTTTGTGATTTCCGACCGAAGCAAGAATCGCAAAAGGCATTTCAATGCACCTTCCCACATTCGCAGGAAGATTATGTCCTCCCCTCTTTCCAAAGAGCTGAGACAGAAGTACAACGTGCGATCCATGCCCATCCGAAAGGATGATGAAGTTCAGGTTGTACGAGGACACTATAAAGGTCAGCAGATTGGCAAAGTAGTCCAGGTTTACAGGAAGAAATACGTAATCTACATTGAACGGGTGCAGCGGGAAAAGGCTAATGGCACAACTGTCCATGTAGGCATTCACCCAAGCAAGGTGGCTATCACTAGGCTAAAACTGGACAAAGACCGCAAAAAGATCCTTGAACGGAAAGCCAAATCTCACCAAGTAGGAAAGGAAAAGGGCAAATACAAGGAAGAAACAACTGACAAGATGCAGAAATAAAGTAACCTTATATACAAGCTTTGATTAAAACTTGAAACGAGGGGAAAAAAAAAAAGACAGAGGCAGAGATTGAAGTTATACTGCTGCAAGCTAAGGTATACCAGGAGCCAACAGAAGCTGAGAGACAAGAAAGGAATCTTCCCTGGAGCCTTCAGTGCAAGAGTAACCCTGCTGACACCTTGATTTTACACCTCTGGTGTGCAGAACTGTAAGAAAATAAATTTACATTGTTTTAAGCCACCAAGTTGTGGTAATTTGCTCTGGTGGCTGTAAAAAACAAATACATATTGATGATCCTACCAAAAAAAAATTTTTTTTTGAAGAGTCTCACTCTGTTGCCAGGCTGGAGTGCAGTGGTGCGATCTCAGTTCACTGCAAAGCCTCTCCCAGGTTCAAGCAATTCACCTGCCTCAGCCTCCCAAGCAGCTGGGATTATAGGTGCATGCCACCACACCCAGCTAATTTTTGTATTTTTAGTAGAGATGGGATTTCACCACGTTGGCCAGGATGGTCTCGATCTCATGACCTCATCCGCTTGCCTTGCCCTCTCAAAGTGCTGGGATTACAGGCATGAGCTACTATGCCTGGCCAATATTCTTGTGCCCCAAGGGTAGTAATGAAGCAGCAAATAGTTGCCATGTTCAAGCCCCCAGAGCTTTGTGAGAGCCAAACATCCAGCCCTCAGACAAATGAAAATCACCAACATCCGACACTCAGAGACCATGCTAGCTCTCTCTAATGTGACTGTCAAAGGAGGTCTTTACTCCATCAGCAGCAGAACGCTAATGATGGCCCAGAAATGAGACTTTTTATATCCTGACTTTGCCAAGCACCTGTGTGACTTGTCCAATATATGTCTCATATCCATCCCCTTTGCCTCTTACCACAATGCCCTGGCCACTTGTAAGTTTAGGAACTAGAGGGTAAAGAAGCATCTGTACATGTTGAGGGATGGTAAGTGGAGTAGAATTGAACTCAATAAACTCAGTATATGACAAGAAGAGTTTGAAAGACAACAAAGAGACTGGGAATGAAATGGACAGTGGGACTCCCACTTCTCTTCTCTTAAAAGAACACAGATTTTGTTTAGGTATTCATGCTTTCCCCAAAGAGCTCATGTATTTCAAATAGAGCTGATCCATCCCCAGCACCAGGACCATCCTTACTTGTCCAATAATAATTTTATTTACCTGGATAGGAACTGGCACAGGAACAACAATATAAACAGATGAGTCCATGGCATTCTCTAGTCCATTGAGATTGGATTAACAATGAACATGGAACTCGATCCCAGCCAGTGGGAAGGCTTCTAGGAATTTTTTCTTCCTCTTCAAGAAATAGCAATGTCTAAAACATAAAACTTCACAGTTACAGAAAACCACATAAAGTCCTTCATACTCAAAGTGTGAGGAAAGCCTTTTTTTCTTTTTTTTCTTTTTTTCTTTTTTTTTTTGAGACGGGACTTTCATGCTGGTTGCCCAGGCTGGAATGCAATGGCACAATCTTGGCTCACCACAATCTATCCCTCCCAAGTTCAAGCAGTTATCCTACCTCATCCTCCCAAGTAGCTGAGATTACAGGCATGAACTACCATGCCTGGCTAATTTTTTGTATTTTTAGTAGAGACAGGGTTTCTCCATGTTGGTCAGGCTGGTCTCGAACTCCTGACCTCAGGTGATCCACTCGTCTCTGCCTCCCAAAGTGCTGGGATTACAGATGTGAGCCACAGCTGGAAAGCCTCTGTAACAATGACTTGAAATCCAGATACACTTAAAGATTAACATAGCAGCTACGTTTTAAAAAGTCTTGTGCACAGCAAAACATACTACAAGCAGCCAACACCTAGAAAACATAAAATAGGCTCTCTGTATTTATGGACTGAAAATATTTGGGAAAAAAAGGATAACTGCATCTGTACTGAACATGTATTTTTTCCCTTATCGTTATTCCCTAAACAATATAGTACAACTGTTTATATAACATTTACATTGTATTAGGTATTATAAGTAATCTAGAGATGATTTTATGTTTGTAGGAGGATGTGCGTAGGCTATATGTAAATACTACACCATTTTATTACGTAAGGTTAAATAGCCATGGATTTTGGTATTCTGGAACCAATCCCCATGGATATTGAGGGACAACTGTAGTTGCAAAATATATCATGGATAAATAATCAATATTCCTAATATAAGCTATTAAAAATAAAGAGGAATTTTTTTTTAAACTCAATAAAAGTTGGCAAAAGACATGAACAAACAATTCACAGAAAAAGTTATATGATTTGCCATTAAACGTTTTAAAAAATGCTCAACTTCAGTTATAATAAAATAAATGCAAAAAATACCCACTGAAATACCCCAGCCTGACTAACATGGAGAAACCCTGTCTCTGTAGAAAAATAAAAAATAAAAAAAAAACCATGCACATATTTTTAAAGAATACTACATATCCTTTATTAATTACAAAGGGGAAAATGTACTTTTACCATGGAGATACCTGATATAAACCTCTTGGCCAATTGCTCAAACTTAGCATGATCAATAAAGGCACTGAGATCACATGGATATGATCCAAAGTGAAGTACCCACTACCTACCTTACATGTGGTAATGTGTAATAATGTTCTAGACTTAGGAGGCACATGTTGAAGTATTGAGAAGTAAAGGGTCCTGTGGACTGTAAACTACTTTTAATAATTCAGAAAAATGACCGGACACAGGTGGCTCACACCTGTAATCCCAGCACTTTGGGAAGCCAAGGCAGGGGAAATCACATGAGGTCAGGAGTTTGAGACCAGCCTGGCTAACATGGCAAAACTCTGTCTCTACAAAAAAAAAAAAAGCAAGCCAGGTGTGGTGGTGCATTCCTGTAGTCCTAGTTACTTGGGAGGTTGAGGTGAGATCATTGCTTGGGCCCAGGAGGTTGAGGTTGCAGTGAGCCGAGATCATGCCACTGCACTCCAGCCTGGGAGAAGGAGTAAGATCCTGCTGTGAAAAAAAAAAAAAAAAAATCAGTAAAACTATATGTACAGTATAAACCAAATGTGACAAAATATTAATAGTGAACCCACATGAACTTTCATCTACTCTGCAGGTATAAACATTTTAAAAATAAAAAGTGGGGAACAATAAAACAAATCAAATTAACTTGAATAAGCAGTTAATGAAAGAAGCACTTTTTTCCTCTCTGGATGTCTTCATGTGTAGTGAGAAGGCAGATTTTATTCCCTGATGAGAGAATTAGCAATAAAATAAAGGGTTAATTTGTTCATTTAGTCAATGTACTGGCTTTCTATCGCTGTATAACAAAATTACCAATCTGGCTACTTAAACCAACACAATTTCATTATTTCACAGTTTCCATTGTTCAGGAGTCTGGGTTTAGTTGGGTCCTCTTCGAGGTCTCACCAGGCTGAAATGCAGCTGCTGCAATCATATCTCAGACTCAGGATTCCTTCCAAACTTACTAGTTATTGGCAGAATTGCATTCTTTGCAACTCTAGGATTGAAGTTCTCATTTTTGTGCCAGCTGTCTACCCAGAACAATTCTTGGTTCCCAGAGGCTACCCTGAGTCTTTACTACCCGGGCTCCTCCACAGGCCCTCTTGCAACATGGAAGCTTAGTTCTTCAAGGCCAGAAGGAGAATCTCTTTCCAGTCTTCTAGGGTGGAGCCTTATGTAAGGCAATCACAGAATAACTATCTCATCAATCACATTTGTCATAAAAGGCAACCTAACCAAGGGAGTGACCCATATTCACTGGTTCTACTCATGCTCAAGAGGAGGGGATTACACAGAGTGTGAACACCAGTGAATAGAAATCTTGTGAGTCATCTTAGAATTCTGAGTAGTAATCGGTTATAATAAAGTTTTTGGAGGGGAGGAGCAAAGGAGGCTCTTTTTAACAACTAGCTTTCTCAGGAACTAACAGAGACCTCACCAACTTCCTCCTCACCCTACCACCCCAGGGCATTAATCTATTGATGACCCAAACACCTCCCACTAGACCCTACCTTCAATATTGGGGATCAAATATGAACATGAACTTTGGAGGGGACAAATATACAAACCATAGTAGGGTCCAATTAGAATTCCATACAAAAGGCTTCTTCTCATTTTCAGATCTATTAATGCAACATTCCCAGGCAAATTAAGGCAATTAAGAGTCTTAAGAATACGAGGGTTGCAGAGAATTTGAAAGTGGGTACAAAAGACAAACAATAGCAGCTACTTCAAGAGTCCTCTCTTTCTCTCGTTAGGCTATAACCATTAATTAGTTGATATCAGTTACTACCAGTGCAACCCCTACACCCTGACTTTTTAAGTTTCCTTTGCCATATGCAAGGATTCCAAGTGCTAACTGCTTTCAGCCTGTCTCTCATTTGAAATCCAAATCCCTGCCTGGGTAAAATGATGACACAAGCTGATGTTTTGGGGATGAAGCAGCTTCGAATGCACTCTAAATTTCTTTTCTCAATAAACAATGTAAAGACCATTTCAAGAAATGCTTGTGGCCTATGTGTGTACTGGATAGCACTTTCCCCTTTCTACTTTGGAGACACTGGGGCATGCATCATTTCTCTTTCAGTTACTTTTGGGGGTCACAGTTAGAATTTTTCCCAGAAACACTTCTCACAACAGTCCACTTGAATGTTGGGAGTAATATCACTTTAAGTTAGAAAAACAAGCATGAGGCCGGGCGCAGTGGCATAAGCCTGTAATCCCAGCACTTTGGGAGGCCGAGGCTGGTGGATCACGAGGTCA
>NW_016108316.1:55752-67273 GCF_001604975.1 Cebus imitator
CCGACTCAAAAAAAAAAAAAAAAAGAAAAACAAGCATGAAGGCTGCAAGTCTTGTTCTACCTACACAACTCTAAATGAACCTCAGGAGGAAAAAACAAACTTAAAGCTGCACCTTTTCCCTTCCGCATTTCACCCACATCATACCTTCCTCTTATCCTGTTCTCACAACGAAAGCCACTTAAAACTCTGGGATCTATCTATTCTGTTGGTAGAGCAGACAGACATAAACCAGGCCAAACTTTATAATGGTGGGTAAATTAATGCAACTACTTTTACACTACCTCCATTCCATCCTAATTCAACAAATGCTAAGACAAAGGGGGAAGAATTGCAACCAAATGTAAATTTCACTTGGGAATTATAAATTTAAAATTTTCTTTACTTTTGAGGCTGTCACTTACACCAAAAAACCATAGGTGGTTTTGTTGCTACTGAATTTCAGCAGGGCCCCAAATGTGGTCACTTCAAACTATTAGCACTCCCTGTGCTATTTATGGAACACAGTGCAGAAGCTCCAAAAGGACCCTATGTCCACAGCGGAGCACAGATAATATTCCTTCTGCTCCTCTCTGCCTCCGCATCCAAAGTTGTTGGAATTACAGAGATGGTCCAATGGTTATCTCTACCACCAGGTCTATGCATCATATTATTAAACCACTTTATTATAACGCAAGTGTAGAAGAAAATGCTGTTTCTCTCAGTACAGTGGAGACAGAAATGGAGTTTTTCAGAACAAATGTTTATTTAAGAATTAAGGGCAAACAAAAACATTAAAGCATAGGAATACATCAACTGAATACAAGTTGTCTTGTTTGGTCGGAAATCTTGAAAAAGTTAATCTAACTACTTACCTGAGGTAGATTTAGGTTGGCACTGCTTCAAGGGAACCTCCGTCCATCCCAGAAGTTACCTTCTAGTTTTGGTTAACAGGCTCCCAAGTGGTCCTCTCCAACCTCAGGTTATGCTATATGAATAATACCAATACCTTTTTCTCCCATAGTTAAAAGCCCTCAGCCTTGTTGCATACCCCCAAAGTTCTCATTTGAGGGATGGTCCATCATTAATTTACTTAAAAACTAGAGACAACTACCAGTAAGATTAGTTGAAAGAAGGGTCAAGTCATTGCCCTGTTAATGATACCGACTTGGACCCCTTCTCCATGCTCTCACTAATGACTAACAAGTAGCCATAAGGACTACTTTTCATCACCACCATGCCTCACACCCAATACTATTTTATTACAAATGTCAAACATATACTAGTAATAGGCATGACTTTCACTAAAGAGAAAAAAATATATCCTGTGTGTCTTATCATACTGGGCAACTTTTCAAGGTACAAGAGCTATTTCTAAAAATTATGAAAACACGTCAGATCAAATAAACTTCCAAGATATTTTTCTAAAAGAAAAATACCCTAGAATCAGATTCCTTCTTATCACTATGAGCTATATTCACTGGCCCTAATATTATCACGATCATCAACCAGTCATTATGATCAAAGCTTAGAGCCATACACAAGGTAGCAGTGTAGCAGTTCGCCAACTCCATGAATCCAAATGGCAACACTTTCTGAAGTTCAGGGATCTGCTAGGACAAATCAAACCAAAATCAGAGGATGTGGACTAGCAACAAAATATCTATTCACTAGTCTACAAAGTCCCAAATACTACAGGAATCTGAAATATTCGTATTAAATGTCTTTAAATCTGAGGGAAGAAAAAAACTGAGATGTGACCATTGACATCTCTGGATTAATTATAGTATTTTTAGGGATCACTAAAGACAATCCTAATTATATTTTAAGCTGGAAACAAGTGCTTATCTTTAGGCCTCTGATGAATCTGCCAACTACTTTTCCCTTTTAGCATTTAGAATTCTGCATTCCACGCCAAATATATACCTTATAATGTGGTGATTGCAATCCTTTCCCTGGGATTAAAAGGTATTTTCTCTTTCCTTGGCAGAACTGAAATAAATGAAAGACGTATCATTATGGGTCTTGTTTGCTATGAACAGCAGGATAATGGAGTGAAAAGAACACTAGGTTTGGAGTTAGGATACTCAAAATCAAAGAAGCCTTATTCTTATATTAGTAATGCATCATTATGTGTTTTTACTCTATGCCTACACAGATTTATAAACTTTTCTTTCAGTCTTTCTCTAGCCATTTTACTAGGAGCTGACTGTGGGTATCTATTGCTGAAAGAGATAAGTCACAAAAATACGTATACTAAAAACATCATAACCATTATATGAAGTTTGTACTTTGAGTCAAAAAGAATTTCTAAACTTGAAATTCAAATACCATAATAATTTGAAAGCTATTTTAGGGGAAATAACTTTTCAGAGTATGCCTCAACTGACACTAAGTAAAAAGCGGAGTATGCTGTCTCTTTGTAAGATTGGTCCTGCAAAGAGAAAACTACTAGGAGAGCTGGGATCTGGGATCTTAGTTTTGATCTAGGATAGCTCCTCCCTAGCTTCTTAGTTCATTTCACTGTCAGCAAAAAAAAAAAAAANAAAAAAAAAAAAAAAAACGAAAGAAAAAAAAAAAGAAAAAAAAGACTGCCATGTCACTATCAACACTCTAGTCCCATCCTAGACAAGCATTAAAATACCAACCAAGGCAAAGTCAATATACTCCTTTCCCCCAACAGTAACACATGCCACACCTTCTATCATAAGGTTGCAGTCCTTTCCTTTATTGGATTTCTGAATTTTTTAAAAAGTAAAAGTAAAGCAATCATTAAGTGGTTCAGATAAAAGAAAAGTATCTTTACCTGAGTTACCCATCAGGTCTGCTCTGACCTGCCCTAGCTCCTTCCAGAACAAGCTTCTGGGCATCTAAAAAACTATTTTTCATACTGATTTCATGTAACGTCATCTCTACCATGAGTGAACTTAACTATGAAAACAGTTTTTCTCATACATATTATATGTACACAGATTCTCACCCACAATTAAATCTCTCACTGCAGAACAGAGGTTTCTGAGGCCCGATAAGACAGGAGATTCTACAAAAGGTTTTTTCAGACTCAAGGTATTTATGGGTTTTTTTCACTTATGTGAGTTCCCTGATGTACCACAAGAGCTGATCACTGACAAGCACTCTTCATTCAGACATTTGTAGTCTTTACTCAGATTGGGATTTTTGGGGGTGCAAACCCAAGTAAGGCTCTCCAATGAATGCTTTTGCCATACTCAAGACAAACATACAATTTTTCACCAGTATGGCTTCTCTGATGGGTAAGAAAGTCAGAGTTTTGTTAGAAGCTTTTTCACACTTGCTGGGACTTCTCCCCAGGGAGGGTTTTCTGAGGGCCAATGAGATGTTCATACTGTCTGCAGCACAACTGACACTGAAGGCATTTTAAAAATTGTTCTCCGGTGTGAATTCTCTTACGATGAAGAGGGCTGAGCACTGCTGGAAAGCTCTCTCACACTCAGTGCATTTGTAAGGTTTCCCACTTGTATGAACACTCTTGCGATCAAATTTGAGCTCAGACGGAAAGTTTTCAAACACTCTGGTCATTTGCAGATTTCTCATTGGAGTTGATGGATAAGGTGTTATGTTAGGGCAGCTCTCTGGGCAAAAAATTTCTCATACTTCCAATTGCAGGCTCTCTGGTCCCCACTGAATTCTGAGCTCTGAGCAAAGTCTGAGATTTGCCTAGGGGGTCTTCCTCTTAATCAGTCTCTGATACATAAATAATTTTTAATATTGTTATTACAGCTTCTCGCCTGGTCAAGACAACTCTGAGGCTTCTGATGCACGGGGAGGGCTAAGCTCAAGACCTCTGTCACTCACATTACAGATAAATGGTTTTTCACCAATGTGTACTGTCTGATGTTGAAGAAGGGCTGAGCTCTGGTGGAAGCTTTTATCACATACAGTGTATTTATAGTGTAGCTCCTCTGTCTGAGTTCTCATTTTCTGCTGGGCAACAAAGTCCATACCTAAGAGGAAGCCATTCTCACACGCAGACCACTGATGTGGTTTCTCTTCCATGTGAATTCTCTGATGTACAATAAGATCTGAGCTACAGTTAAAACTTTTCTCATATTCAAGGCATTTAAAAGTGTGTGTGTGAGTTGCCTGGTGCCTAATTAGGTTGGCACTCCGAGTAAAACTTCTCATACATTCCAGGCATTTATACGGCTTCTCACCTGTGTGGACTCTCTGGTGCACGATAAGGTCTGATTTCTGGCCAAAGCATTTTTCACAGGCTCCACACTTATAGGGCTTCTCCCCAGTATGAACTCTTTTATGTACGATGAAGGCTGAACGGTGTCGGTAACTTTTCTCACATTTATTACATTTGTAGGGCCTTTCCCCAGTGTGAGTTCTCTGGTGGCTAATAAGATCTGATTTCCCACTAAAAGCTTTTTCACACTCCAGACACTTAAATGGTTTCTCACCTGTGTGAGTTCTTCGGTGCCTTATAAGGTTTGTACTTCTACTGAAGCATTTATCACACTCACTACATAGATACGGTTTCTCGCCGGTATGGCTTCGCTGGTGGACAAGCAGATCAGAACTCTGACCAAAATTCTTGCCACAAATGTCACATGTATAGAATTTTTTACCTGCATGTGTTCGCTGATGTCCTGAAAGCGCTAAGTGGTGCCAAAAGCTCTTCTCACATTTGCTACATTTATAAGGTTTCTCGTAATTGTGGATCCTCTGGTGTGAAGTAAGATCTGAGCTTTGGACAAAGGTTTTCTCACACATATCACATTTATAAGGTTTCTCTCCAGTACAGGTTCTCTCACACATAATAAGAGCTAACTTTTCACAGAAGTTTTGCTTGCATTCAAGGCACTGGTATAGATGATCATCTATTTGAGTAATCTCACACACATGAATAAAAATCTTTTTACCCTTCCGAGGGCATACATTATATATTTTCCTTTTTTGAGTTCTCTGATTACATCTCTCTTCTGAAGTGAACATTTTCTATGGCTCTCTCCTAGGGAGTTTTCCACTGGTCTTCTTGACCCATCATTGCCCTCGCAGTCATTTTCTTGATAAGAACTTGGAAGAGACATCTGTTTCAGTCATTAGCCTCTACATGTTTCCAGCATCATATACATTAATTCCTTACTTGATATTTCCAACCCTGTGAGACAAAGTAGAAATATTATTTATATTCCTACAACTAAGAAAAGAATTCTCAAAATTAAAATTACTGCAGATAAGACAAATTCTGCATCAGAGTCCCTAAGTCTTCTAGGTTTTACATGGCTTGAAATCAGTTATTTACTTTTACTCTTTGCTAATATAAAACTGATCAGCAGTACATACGGGAAAGTACAAATAAAAATTCTTCCTTCCATGAACCTGGGTGATTTCAAAACAAGAGCTCTTCTCCTTTCCTTGCTTCAGCTGAGAAATCAAGACAGGACTAATAATTATTATGCCTCCTCATGAAGAAAGCAAATCAAAAGGGACTGTGAATGACTATCTCTGGAGTCCCTTTTGCTGAAAGTTTGGAAGAGGTAGTTAACAACCACTAGAATTCCCAGTGCCCAGACAAAAAACTAAGGTTTCGATGACTCTTTCTTCTTAGTGGTGGTATTAGGGAAGTTTCTTAACCACCATGTGCCTCATTTCCTCATCTGTAAAATGGATTAATAACAGAAACTACTTTACACGGTTCCGTGGAATATTAAATCACTATGAATCTCCTGGCAAGCCTTCTGTGTTGGCTCTTACCATCACTATTATTATGACAAAGGGGCTTAAGATTCTGCTTTGATATGATCATATAAGCATGTAACTTGCTCAAAAAGAAAAATCTTGACTGATTACAGATAAAAGCCTGGGCTTGGAACACAGATTTTATAATGGGCTTTTCTTTACATGGTGAAAAGCTGTAAAAAAGTTTTCTTCCTTCTCATTCTGTGATTTAGAGGGATGTACACATACAAAAATACCTAAAGAATCAAGTATCTTTAAAAAAGTTGGGTTGATTCAAGAGAGTTCAGAGGGACTAATGTGTCAATGTACTTAACTACCAATAATAGACTAAAGAACAGAAACAAAAGGAAAAAGAAAGCCATTTTCCTTATCCTTCACACTTAACTCTTCAGTGATCTTTTCATGTTTGACCCTCTCCCTCATACATTCAGACCCTCCCATTTATCACCTTAACACTATAACCTGATAATTCTGCTTCCTATTTTACTACAAAAATGGAAGCAAGTAAGCAAAACAACACATACACAAAAACCAAAATCCCTTCCACGTGCTCCCACCACATCAACCAACTCTTCTAAGTGTGGTCATGTACTGTAGCTTTCCTTCAGCTGCCGAAGATGACAAACTACCCTTGCTCAGTTTAAGGATAGCCTTTCCATCTGAATACTTCCTTTGTTCATAAAAACTTCACTCTAGCAATTCTACCCACCCTCTCTTGCATTATCAATTTATTCTCTCCTATTGGACCATTCCAATATTATTTCTCTTCTAAAAAACAAAAGCATAATCAACAAGAAAATCTCTCAACTGCCTCACACCCAGGCTGTTGTCCCATTTCTCTCTTCCTCTCCACAGTAAAACTCTTCAAAATAAATAAACCTGTTCATTGTCTCCAATTTTTGTCTTCCAAGGTTTCTGGAACATACTCCAATCAAACATTCAACCCTCACTACTCCACAAAACTGCTCCTCTTAGAAACCTACAAGCTCTTAAGAAATCTGACTCCTAGTAACTACTTTGACTCATTTCTCTGCTCTTCCTCTGCTTATTTATTGCACTCCAGTCACCCTGAGTCTTTGCTGTTGTTCAGAGAAGCCAGACTCACCCCCATTTCAGAGTCTTTATGCTTGCTATCTCTTCCTGGCTGAAGGGTTCTTCCTCCAGGAGTCTTCAAGGCTCTCTCTCTCACCTCATTCACATCTTTGCTCAACTGTCACATTCTCAGTGAGGTCATTTCCAACCACTCTATTCTAAACTATACCACACCTCCATCCCAGCTGACTCACAAACAACACTCCTTTCCTATTTTGTTTTTCTCCATAGAATGTAAGCCCCTAAGAGACAAGGATTTTTGGCTCATTTAATTCACTACTGTTTCCAACACTTAGAATGGTGCCTGGCACAGTAGGTACTCAAACCTAGCAGAGGAGTTCTTACTTGGCATCCACAGACTCCTAGGTAATTTATGAAACCTTTGAAGCTGACTGCAAAATGTTCAGTGTATGTGCATTTTTCTGGGGAGAAGGTACACAGTTCTTTCGATTATCAAAAAGATGCAGTATCTAAGAAACTAGATATTAGATTGGAGCCTATCTGTAAAGGAAACAATATTAAAGCTCACTGAATACAGCATATTCATAAATGTAATGGACCAGAACACAAATGAACACTTGCACGCAGAGAAAACAGGAATTCAAAAGGATCTAAAAGACATGGTACTAACATAGTTACCTCTGGGTAATGAGATGACAGATAATATTCTGTTTCATCAATTTGTTAACTGCAGTTTTCCAATTTCCATTCAGCAATCAGTATGCTTTCCTTGCAAAAGGCACAGAGACTGCTACTTTTACGGTAATAAGTAAAAACTATTTATAAATATAAAAAGATAATTTCAAATGTCAACTCAGAACTGTTCTAAAATTTAGTTTTAGGGGATAGGGGAAAGAACCAAATGAGGTGGGAGTAGGCAGTTTCTTCAGAATCAAAACACGGATTGACAAGAAATGTAGTATTGTGACCACAGAGGGACATAATGGGAGAAAAATGCACTGCAAGGCTAACAAGAATAGGGAAGTCAAGACTGAAGCAGACAAGCTAAACAAAACAGAAATGCTTATGCTGAATACAGTGATTATAAATCCTACATTTCAAATATTCAATATATCCATGATCTATGAACTGTCCTAGAAATTACTGTTGGTCCAAATTACATCTTTCAGGTAACTTTCACAGTATCACAGAAGAATTCCTTAGACTACAAGACCAGAGTACACTCTGTCACTGTCACAATCTCAATCTTCAAAGCCTAAAGTATCACAAGCATTACTCCTATTTCCTTTTATTACGTTGAGTTCACAGAGCTAAATGCCACGTATCTGTTCTTGCCTTTAGTCAAAGGAAGTGAGCAAAGGACTTATACCAGGGCTGGATTCCAGGTCTATTCCACCTATCACCTGCCTCACCTCAGTTTATGGCAAATCCGTCCTTTACTTCCTCAGGCTAAAACCTTGGAGTTATCCTGCACTCTTAAATCAACAGATTTGTTGGCACCATTTCAAAATACATCCAGAATCTAACCACTTCTCACCAGCTTTTGTTGTTACCATTCCAGTCCACACCATTCATTTCTTACTTTTACAATAGCCCAAGAGGCCAACTTGAGCAGCCCAACTAACCTGTCACTGCTTCTCCGACATCCTTTTATATTCTTCTTCTCTTTGCATATTCTAATCCAGCCACAATGGCTTCCTAGCTGTCCCAGACATACTCCCCGAAGGGCCTTTGCCCTTTCTTTCTTCTGCCTATAGCTTTCTTCCTCCAGGTGTGTGCATGAATTTCCCCTAATCCCTTCAAAGAATATTTTTTCAGATGTCACTTCTGAGGAAGGCCTATCCTAATCACCCTGTTTAAAGTTATGAATAGTCTTCATGGCTCAGCATTCACTACTCCCCTTGTCTGCTTTACTTTTCTTCATGGCACTTAACACCTCCTAACATACTATATAATTCACTTTATTTAGTTTACTGTCTATTGCTAAAATATGGCAAGGATGTTCGTTTTGCTTGATGATCTTTCCCTACCATATAAAGTAATGTCAGGTACAAAGTTGGTGCTTAATAAGCATCTGCTGAGTGCACGAATGAATTCTCATTGAAATTCTACTTGTCTCCTTGTCTGATAAAAGGACTGAATGCCACAAAGAATGGGAACTACTCTGATGAGATGGAGTCTGGGAAATAGAAGGGACAAGTCAAGGCTGAAGTAACTGTAGCTTACCTAGAATCCAGATGGAAGAAAATGTACATTGTTGATCCTGAGATTTTGACTTCTCAAGGAAGATAGCATTCTGTAAAACACAAAGACAAGAAAGGGATAAAAAGCCACAAATGAGAGAGTTTAGCACTAGATCATTTATACTCAAAGGACTTAACAATGAGTAAACTACAGTTAAAAAGAACAGATGGATTTTCTTATCTAATCCCTTAAATTCAATTCTGTAGAGTCTTAAATCATCCCATACGACTCTTTGGAGAAAAGGACAATACAGAATCTACAACCCATCTGCATCATCTATAGCTTCCTTCGCAACTGTATCAACATTGAAGGAAAGGACTCCTAACACTAAATCTCGGTGGTATTTTGAAAACACTAAGGAATTATCTTTCCCACAGGAACTCAGGCTGTCCTGATCCAAAGTATAATATAGACTACAAAGTATTTTTGAAATAACAAAATTACCACCTCTGGAACCCACATAATCATCACAATTTTGGTTATTCAAAATTTATAACACCCTGTTGATTTATATCTCAACCACAAACAACCCAGGAGGTGGTCAATTAGGGGCACAAAAAGAAGCTGATGGTCCACATTTAACCAATGATATCTTTCTCTAGAAATTTTCACCTGCCTTATCCTTAGGTTAATGGGACTTTCAGTTCCCTCAACAACCTTCCTGTTACTAAGGATCAAAAGCAAACATGGAACTACTTGGACTCAGATAACACATGGGATATACAGTTGACGCTCTCTATGGCACTTAGCTCATAGCTGCCAGTATTAAAATGACATTTTAGGATTCTAGTTCCAGGTAAGATGGAGTAAACACGTGTCACGAATTAAGTTATCCCATTGAATCCAACTATAAAGTCTGGACAGAATGTACAGCCCAGTTATTTGACAACTTTGCAAAGTCCATAGCATGCATGTCAGGAAAGACCAGAATTTAAAATGCCATTCAACCAGCAGGGATTTTACTTTTTTTTTTTCCTTTTGGTCCTCATCAGTATCCTGGGGCCTAAACACAGAAGTGAGGGAAGTTGTAAGATGTAATTGTCAAGTGAGACTTTTCAGAAAACCTATAAGCTTTCATATCATTTATTGATTTGTTTGTTTTGAAGTTCCAGGGTACCTGTGCAGGCTGTGCAGGTATGTTACATAAGTAAACGTGTGCCTATGTAAATGTGTGCTGCACCTATCAGCCCATCACCTAGTTATCAAGCCCAGCATGCACTGGCTATTTTTCCTGATGTTCTCCCTCCCTTCCATCCTGCTACAGTCCCTGTGTGTGTTGTTCCCCTCCTTGTGTCTATGTGTTCATGTTGTTCAGCTCCCTCTTATAAATGAGAACATGCAGTGTTTGCACACCAATTATTTAAAATTGGCTGGCCATGGAAGTCAATGGACAGAAAACTGACTTAAATATAAAAAAAGGAAAAAAAAGAAAATATCTCTGGAGGAAATATAAAGAACGTGATAATAAAACAAAGCCAGAGGAGATAATGGTGGCTACAGAAATCCAAATCTCTCAACACATGCTTTAAAAGCATTAAGAATAACAACACAGAATGGGAAAAAATTTTGCAATCTACCCATCTGACAAAGGGCTAATAACCAGAATCTACAGAGAATTTAAACAAATTTGCAATAAAAAAAACCAAACTCATCAAAAAGTGGACAAAGGATATGAACAGATGCTTTTCAAAAGAAGACATTTATGCAGCCAACAAACATATGAAAAAAAGTTCATCACCACTAGTCATCAGAGAAATGCAAATCAAAACCACATTGAGGTATCATCTCACACCAGTAAGAATGGTGATCATAATCAGGAGACATCAGATGCTGGAGAGGATGTAGAGAAAGAGGAACACTTTTACATGGTGGGAGTGTAAAGGTAGGAGTGTAAATAAGTTCAACCATTGTGGAAGACAGTGTGGTGATTCCTCAAGGATCTAGAAACAGAAATATAATTTGACCCAGCAATCCTATTATTGGGTATATACCCAAAGGATTATAAAACATTCTATTATAAAGACATTTGCACACGAATGTTTATTGCAGCATTGTTTATAATAGCAAAGTCTTGGAACCAACCCAAATGCCCATCGACAATAGACTGGATAAGGAAAATATGGCACGTATATACCATGGAATACTACACAGCCATAAAAAGGATGAATTCATGTCCTTTGCAGGGATATGAATGAAGCTGGAAACCATCATTCTCAGCAGAGTGACGCAGGAACAGAAAACCAAACACTGCATGTTCTCACTCAAAAGTGGGTGTTGAACAATGACAACACATGGACACAGGGAGGGGAACGTCACACACTGGGGCCTGTAGGGGGTTAGGTGAGCTAGGGGAGGGCTAGCAGAGGGTGGGAGGATTGTGGAGGGATAACGTCAGGAGAAATACCTAATGTAGATGATGGGGGGGATGGATACAGCAAACCACCAAGGCACATATATACCTATGTAACAAACCTGCACGTTCGGCACATGCACTCCAAAACTTAGAGTAAATTAAAAAAAA
>NW_016108316.1:67283-74811 GCF_001604975.1 Cebus imitator
AAAAAAAAAAAAAAAAAAAGAAGAAGAAGAATTAAGAAGAACAAATGTACTATACAAAGCCTACACTGTCACCAAATCCCATATAGCTATCTCTCACATTCCAGCCATAAGCTATCAACGAAAGCAAGGACAATCTGAGAACATTGGGTAAAGAGAAGAGAGCTAGCAGTGGGCAAGATTGACCTAAAATTCATTGTCAGAAAGAAAAACCCACCCTAAGTACAAAAAACTTTATCACGGATATGTATGTATATATATAAAAAAACCATTTAGGGTTCAGTACTATCTGCAGCTTTAGGTATACACTGGGAATCTTGGAACATATCCCCCATGAATAAGGTGGGATTACTATATTGTATTAATGGCAGGTGGGAGTTAAAGGATGCTATTAAACTAAAAAATGATCTGAAGGTACAATGGCCTTTTAGAAAAGAAAACAATTTAAAACTCTTAAAAACCAGGTAATTAAAGGTTAAACATAGAAATTTATTTTTTTCTCTAAAAGCATTAAAAAAGATCTAGGTACAGCTAGGCGCAGTGGCTCATGCCTGTAATCCCAGCACTTTGGGAGGTGGAAGAGGGCAGCTCACCTGGGGTCAGGAGTTTGAGACTAGCCTGACCAACAAGGAGATACCTAATCTCTACTAAAAATACAGAATTAGCCGGGGGTGGTGGTGCATGCCTGTATTCCCAGCTACTCTGGAGGCTGAGGCAGGAGAATTGCTTGAACCTGGGAGGTGGAGGTTATGGTAAGCCAAGATGGCGCCACTGCACCCCAGCCTGGGCAACAAGAGCAAAACTCCATCTCAAAAAATAAAATAAATAAATCTAAGTACAAAAGTAGCTAATAAAACAAAAATCAAACATTGAAAAAAGACAGTTATGAAAAGAGCTGTGAAAAATCTATCATGTAGAAAAAAATGTAACAAAATACAATTATAACAAATAATATGACATTGTTAAAACCAAATATCAACTGTATCAATATATGTAAACATATATTGATTTTAACCTCATTTATATAAATATATTATATAATTTAATATACACATTACATAATTTAAATTGTACTATATAAATATGAATGAGGTTAACACACCTATTAAAATAAAGAGATTTTCACTTTGACTTACAGGCAAGACCTAACTATATGCTTAATACAGGAGATACCTAAAGCAAAATGATTCAGATAGACCAAAAATAAGGAGGAGGGAAAAGGAATACTAGGCAAACAGAAACAATAAAAGTAGGGCTTTTGATCCTGATATCAGGCAAAGCAGAGTTCAAGCCAAAAGCATTAAACGTAATAATACTTTCAAAGCTACACTAAAGTCATGGTTTTCTATGCATCACGCTACAAAGCAGGCACATTTACAAAGCAAAAACAGAGATATAGATACAAAGAAACAGAGATGAAAATATTAATAATAGGAAAGCTTAACATACCACTCTCAATAAAAGACAAACTGTACCAAGAATAAGTAATGATGCAAAAGGCCTAAATAACCTAATTAATAAGTAAATCTTATTAATATATATTAAACCTTAGCCCTGATAAGTACACATTCTTTTCAAGCACACAGCATCATTTCCAAAAATATGTGATATATTACATCATAAAGAAATCATCATTAATTCTCATTAAGAAACTTTCCAAGAAACAATCTGCAGCAAAACTAGAAATTTATTAAAATATCAAATAACAAAATGTGCTTTCAAATGGGGGAAAATAAACTATTAACTCTTCAGTAAACGGGGCAATAAAAAATTTAACAAAATTTCTAAGTATTAATAACTGAAAACATTATATATTACAAGCTATGAGATGCATTTAAAGCAGTGATTTAAAAAGTGTTTATGCTTTTATTTCTTTAATGTATAAAAATAGAAGAATTAAAATTAACAAATTAAATTCTTAGATCAAAGGCTAAGAAAAAAATAAATTTCAATTGAGCCCAGAAGTTCAAGAACAGCCTGGGCAACATAATGAGACCCCGTTTCTATTTTAATACATACATACATACACACATGCATACACACATACATAAATAGGTATGTTAGCTCATGCCTATAATCCCAGTGCTTTGGGAGGCCAAGGCAGTAGGATCGCTTGAGCCCAGGAGTTCCAAGACCAGCCTGGGCAACATAGCAAGATACTGTCTCTATTTTCTTTTTAATGGAAAAAGATCAAAATAACTAATAACAAAAATAGATAAAAGGAGAAATCAATGAACTAGAGAACACAAAAATAGTAAATCTAATGATAAATCAAAATCATACTTATTTTGTAAAACTTCAAGAAACACATAAACCACTAGGTAATGAAGAAAAGAAGAAAGAAAGCACACATTTACAAAATAAGACATGACAAGAAAGAATAACCACCAAAAAGAAAACACACGCATACATGAGAACCACTTTGCAAATCTCTATATAATATAAAAATGATTAACTACGAAATAAGTGTTTCTTTTTTTTTTTTTTTGAGACGGAGTTTCGCTCTTGTTACCCAGGCTGGAGTGCAATGGCGCGATCTCGGCTCACCGCAGCCTCCCCCTCCTGGGTTCAGGCAATTCTCCTGCCTCAGCCTCCTGAGTAGCTGGGATTACAGGCACGCGCCACCAGGCCCAGCTGATTTTTTGTATTTTTAGTAGAGACGAGGTTTCACCATGTTGACCAGGATGGTCTCGATCTCTTGACCTCGTGATCCACCCGCCTCGGCCTCCCAAAGTGCTGGGATTACAGGCTTGAGCCACCGCACCCGGCCTTCTTTTTTTTTTTTAAATAGAGACAGGGTTTCACCATGTTGGCCAGGCTGGTCTTGAACTCCTGACCTCAGGTGATCCACCTGCCTCAGCCTCTCAAAGTGCTGGGATTACAGGCGTGAGCCACCGCTCCTGGCCTCAGAAATAAGTGTTTCGTTATGAAACACAATTTATTATAGTTGACTCCACTAAAAATATAAAGTTTTAAAACACCAATTTGCAGAGAAAAAACAGAAGAAGTTATAAAGTAATCATTCCATAAAAGCTCTAGGCCCAGATTGTTTCACAAAAGAATTCTACAAACCTACACAGACCAAATAAATAGACTGCTTCATAAATGTTTCCGAGCACTGAAAACAAGGAACAACTTCCTAATTCTTTTTGTGAAACAAGAATAGCACTGATAACTAAAACTGATGAAGAGAGTCTGAAAAAATTTTAAAGTCCACTATCAGTGTTTTTTTTTTTTAAAGAGTCAGGGTCTTGCTCCGATGCCCGGGTTGGCACAATCACAGCCCACTGTAGCCTCAAGCTCCTAGGCTCAAGCAAGTCTCCTCGCTCAGCTTCCTGAATAGCTGGAACTACAGGTGCACACCACTATGCCTGGCTAATTTTTTTTTTTATTAATGTGAGAAATACTAACAAAAATCAGTACCACATTAAGAAAATAAAATACCATGACCAGGTGGAAGTTATCTAAAGAATGCAAAACTGGTTCAAAATTAGACTATCTTTCAATATGAGGAACTCCATGTAAATACAGTACCCCA
The DNA here is from genome assembly GCF_001604975.1 of Cebus imitator. Lineage (NCBI taxonomy): Eukaryota > Metazoa > Chordata > Mammalia > Primates > Cebidae > Cebus > Cebus imitator. Next base: position 70,819 of record NW_016108316.1, read on the forward strand.
TATGAACAGACCTATGTAGAAAAATAATATAATTATCTCCACAGATAATGAAATAAGTCGCAGCAGAAATCAACATCTATTCTGGATAAAAACACTCAAGAAAGTAGGAATTAATAGACATACATTCCTTCATCCAGTACCTTAAGTTAGAAAAACTACAATAATTTTTACTAAGATCAGGAACAAGGCAGGATGGCCAATACTACTTCTCTTTTCAATCACTGACCTGGAAGTATTAATCAATGCAATTAGAAAAATCAATTAGAGGTGTGAAAAAAGTAAAACTATCTCTACGTGGAGGTGATTTAATAGCATAATTAGAAAATCCTAGAAAGAACCAATGCTAAAACTAACTCAAATGATAAAGGAATTCAGTATGGTAGCAGGATATAAAATTCACACACAGACACCATGAGTTTTTTTTTTTTCTGATTTTTAAAAAATGTATTTATTTTACTTTAGGTGCATACTATATCTGGCATTTCTCCCCATGTTATCCCTCCCCACCCTCTCCTCCCTCCCCACCCCTCACTGTCTCTCCCCTAGTCCCCACAACTGCCCCCAGTGTGTGATGTTCCTCTCTCTGAGTCCATGTGTTCTTGCTGTTCAACAACCACCTATGAGACACCATCAGTTTTTTTAACACACATAAATAATAATTGGAACACACAATGACTGAGAACAACCTTTGTATGATAGTGGCAATACAAAACTACTTAGAAATAAGCAAAAAATGGCCATGCCAAATAAAGCATAGGAAAACCTTCTCCTTCCTGAGAGACCCCAAAATAGACTTGAATAAATGGAAGGGCATCCTTTTTCTTGGATAGAACAATTCAACATCATGAAGATGTTCCCTCCTAGGATATATAAACTTACTGCAATCTCAATAAAAGTAACAAGCTTCTTTATTAAACTACACTGAGGAGTAGCAAGCTGTGGCCCACAGGACAATTCTGGGCTGCTACCTGTTTTTTTGTTTTTTAAATAAAATTTTACTGAAGTAGGATTATACTTATTCATTAACATATTGAAAGGCAAAATTGAGTAGATTAAGTAGAGACCAGACGGCCTCCGAAGTGTAAATAAAATAGATACTTTTTGGCCCTTTACAGAAAAATCTCCAATGCCTGAGCTATACAGTTGCTACTCAAGTTCACTTTGAAAAAACCAACAAACAAGGACAGCCAGGAAGCAATGAAAAGACAGAAAGGTAACTAAACCCACGACATTAAAATAAACTCTAAAAATTCTAAAATGAAAACAACAGAGTTCTGAAACACAATTAGATAAAGGGACAAATAGAATAGAAAATCCAGAAACAGACACAAGCACACAGACAGTATACAGTAAAGATGACATCCCAACTCACCAGGGCAAAAATGGACTTTTTAATAAATAATGGTAAAAATCAAGGTAGCCACATGAAAATGGGTACAATTTCATCTATACCTCATACCACACACCAATATAAACTCCCAATTGATTAGGGATCTAACTGTATACACAGAAACTGTAAGACACTACAAGAAAACTAAAGTGAATTCTACTTTAATCTTAGGGTACCAAAGATTTTCTATCTGTAAGATTGATCACTTGACTAAAAATAAAAGCATTATATATATGTGTGTGTGTATATGTATACATATATATATATAAGAATATATATATAAAAGAAATGAACAAAGTCAACTGTCAATGGGCAAACTGAGAGAAAATATCTGTAACAATATTTGAGATATGGGGCCAATATACCTAATATATAAAGGTCTCTTAAAAATTGAGGGAAAACAACAAAAATCTGATAGAAAAATAAGCAAAAGATAATTCTCACACAAAAAAAGATATAAAAATGTCCCTTAAACATATGAAAAGCTGTTCAATCTCATAGAGAAATGCGAATTAAAATACATGATATTAGGAATACAGAGTAACTTCGTCAAGCTGATACTACAAGAAAACCACTGCTAACATCATACTTAATTGTGAAAGCTTAGAAGCTTTCAGCAAAGATCTGAGACAAGGTAAAGATGGTCTCTGTCAACACTGCTTCTCGATATCATACTGGAATAAATAATGCTATAACACAATAAAAAGAAAAGGTATACAGATTAAGAAGGAAGAAATACAACTGTCTTTGTAAGTGACATGACCATATACGTAAAAATCTGAAAAACAACAAAAAACTCCTGGAACTACGATTGATTACAATTAAGGTTGCACAACACAGGGTTAATATACAAATCAATTATTTTTCTTGGTATCAGCAATGAAAGAGTGAAATTTGAAATTAAAAACAAAATACCATTTACATTAGCACTCTAAAATGAATGAAACACCTCAAGTATAAATCTAACCAAATATGTTTATAATTTATATAAGGAAAACTAAAAACCTCTGATAAAAGAAATAAAAAAGGGAACTAACAGAGGGATAGTATACATCCATGGATAAGAAGATTCAATATTATCAAGTCAATTCTTCCCAACTTGTACTACAGATTCAACACAATCCCAGTAACTAATCTTGTGAATACTGACATATTGATACAAAGTTTATACGAAGAGGTGAAAGACCTAGATTAGCTATCAGAATGCTGAAGCAAAGAACAAAGTTGGAGGACTGACATTACCTAACCTCAACACTTACTATACTACTTGAAGCTCCAAGACTACAGCTATAGTAATCACAAAAGCATGGTGAAAGAACAGACAAATAGGTAAATTAAACAGAATACAGTCCAAAAATATACCCATATAAATACGGTCAGCTGATCTTTGGCAAAGGAACAAAGGCAACGGATACAATGCAGAAAAGATAGTCTTTTCAACAAATGGTGACATAACTACACATTCACATGCAAAAAAAAAAAAAAGAAAGAAAAAGAAAGTCCTGTCATTCACATCAACATAAATGAACTTGGAGGACATTATGTTAAGTGAAATAAGATAGACGCAGAAAGATGAATACCACATAATCTCACTTACATATGGGGTATAAAACAGTCTAACTCATAGAAACAGATGGTAAAACGGTGGTTACCAGAGGCTGAGGAGTAGTGGGGTTAGGAAAATATTGGTCCAAGGATACGAAATTTCAGTTAAACAGGAGGAATAAGTCCTAGAGTTCTACTCTAACAGGTAAGTTCTAGAGTTCTACATTATGGTAATTATAGCTAATAAAAATACATTGCATATTTGAAAATCACTGAGAATAGAATTTAAGTATGATCTCACCACAAAAAAAAAAAAAATGGTACGTGAGGTAATACATGTTAAATGGCTTGATTTAGCCATTCTACAATGTATACATATATCAAGACCATATATCTACACCATAAATAAAAACATATTTCACTTCTCAATTAAAAAAAATTTTACAAACCCCAAATCGACTAGATACTAGTATAAAACACAAAACTATAAAACTCCTAGAAGATAACATAGCAGGAAATCTAGATGACCTTGGGTATAGCAATGACTTTTTATTTTTTATTTATTTTTTGGGGATGGGGTCTTGCTCTGTTACCCAGGCTGGAGTGCAGTGGTGTGATCTCAACTCACTGCAACCTCTGCCTCCCAGGATCGAATGATCCTCCCACCTCAGCCTTCTGAGTAGCTGGGATCACAGGCACGTGCCACTACTTCAGGCTAATTTTTTGTATTTTTGGTAGAGATGAGGGTTTTACCATGTTGCTCAGGCTAGTATTGAACTTCTGATCTGCCTACCTTGGCTTCCCAAAGTGCTGGGATTACAGGCGTTAGCCACCACTCCTGGCCTGACAATGACTTTTTAGATATAACATCAAAGGCATGATCCATGGAAGAAAATTGGTAAGCTGGACTTCATTAAAATAAAAAATGTCTGCTCTATGAAAGAAACTGCCTAGGCCGGGCACGGTGGCTCAAGCCTGTAATCCCAGCACTGTGGGAGGCCGAGGCGGGTGGATCACGAGGTCAAGAGATCGAGACCATCCTGGTCAACATGGTGAAA
>NW_016108316.1:74986-103726 GCF_001604975.1 Cebus imitator
AAAAAAAAAAAAAAAAAAGAAACTGCCTAAAGAATGAGAAGGCAAGCCACAGACTGGGTGAAAATATTTGCAGAAGACTCATCTGATAAATAACATCTGTTATTCCAAACATTAAAAAATCTCCCAAATACATAAAAATACACATATACCCTTAAAAGTCAACAAGAAAACAAACCAGTTTAAAAAACTGGCAAGTCATGAAAGGCATGATCACCAAAGATATACAAATGGCAAATAAACATATGAAAAGATGTCCAACAACATGTCACTAGGAAAATGCAAATTAAAACAATGAGGTATTACTACATATTCATTAGATTACACAAAATCCAAACACTGACAACATCAAATACTGGTAGGGATGTGGAGCAATAGCAACTCTCATTCACTGCTGGTGGGAATGCAAAATGGTGCAGCCACTTTGGAAGAGTCTGGTAGTTTCTTGTAAAATTAAACATACTCTTACCATACGATCCAGCAATCACACTCGTTGGTATTTACCCAAATGAGCTTAAAACTCATGTCCACACAAAAACCTATACACAAATGTTTATAGCAGCTTTATCCATAATTGCCCAAACTTGGAAGCAACAAAGAAGTCTTTCAATTGGTGAATGGATAATAAACTGTGGTACATCCAGATAGAGTATTATTCAGCACTAAAAAGAAATGAGCTACTATGGCATGAAAACAAATGAAGAAACTTTAAATTTACGGATTGCAAAGTGAAAGAAGCCAACCTAAAAAAGGTGCCTACTCTATGATTCCAGCTATGTGACATTCTGAAAAGGCAAAACTATGAAATCAGTAAAAAAGAAAAATGGTTGTCATGAATTACTGAGTAGGGAGGAATGAGCAGACAAAGCACAGAGGATTTTTAGGGCAATACTACCATAAGAGTATCATACCAACTGTCTATATGATACTATTATGTCAGATACCCCACAGAATGTACAACATAGAGTGAAACCTAATGTAGCCTATGGAGTTTGGTGATAATCATGTGTCAACTTAAGTTCATTAACTGTAAGAAATGTATTGCTCTGTTGAAGATATTAACAGTGGATGATGCTGTGTGTGCTGTGTGTGTGTGGTATGTGCATGTGCTAGGGTAAAGGGAGTGGTAGGGAATATATGGGTACTTTCTGTATTTTTTGCTCAATTTTGTTATGAACCTAAAAGTTCTCTAAAAAATAAAGTCTATAAAAAAATGAAATATTTTTTTAAATGTACATGAAATACCAGTTCTTGCCAATTAAATCGCCACACATGAAAATGTACGACAATGCATTTTACTGTCAACACTGTAAAGAAACAAACACACTCACATGTTGCTGGAGGGAATGCAAATTGATAGTCACCTCTGGAGGGGAATGTGGTGATATGTAACAAAACTAATACACATTTACTTTTGATTCAGCAATCCCATTTCTAGAAATGGACTCTGAAGATTCACTTCCAATAACATGAAAATATACAAGCATAAGATTACTCATTGTAGTAATGTTTGTAAGGGGAAAATATTTAAAGTAACGTAAATATCTGTATATAAGAAAGTGGTGAATAAACTATGGTACATCAACATATAATGGAGCACTATCCAACTGTAAAAGAGAATGAGGAAAATCTTTATCAACTGATGTGGAATGATTTCCAGGATAAATTATAAATTTTAAAAAGCAAAGTGTAAAAAACTATGTTGTATTTTGTGTAAGAAAGTCAAAATAAAAAATTATATGTATTTCTCCACTTGTCCAAACAAACAAGAAACCAATGAGACTGGTTATCATTACAAGGCAGATAAAAATTGACAGCACAGAAAAACAGAATTGGGTGGAGGAGAAAGAGTAACATTTCTCTAAGAATATGTTTTTGAATACACAGACACACATATTTTTACTTTTAGTATTAAGTTACATTTACATATTCAATAAAAGAATGAATGAACTAAATAGACAAGATGGAGGAGAAAAGCAAGAAAACAAATGAATCTGTGTTTCAAATAAACAACTACCCAGAAAAGGAAAAAAATACCTCTTTAACATAATACTGGGACTATGTATATTCAACTGTGTATGTATATTTGATTCAAGTCTCTGCCTGAAGATTAATTCCTCAAAAAGAAGCATACCCTGACTACATTATCTAAAATAGCCTGTGTTGCTTTATCCCATTTTATTTCTCTCCATAGTCCTTATCACCATTCAACTTTGTGATACGCATTTATATACATTTTATATTTGTTCATTTGTTTGTCTTTTTACTAAAATATAACTTCTATTAGGGTTAGGACTTAGTCTTTTGTTTACTATAATATCCCTAGTACCTACAGTACATTTGTGGAATAAATGAAAAGCATGAACAAATATCAGAACAAACAGGCCTGACCATCATCCTTGGACCCCCAGTAGCGATACAACAGACTAGACCACTAGCCCTGGGTGGTTCCTCTGGCAAACCCAAATACATTTTTCAAGTGTTAGCTCCAAGGTAACCTCCTCTAGAATGCTTCTCTTGCCCCATCCTAGGAAGAGATTAGTACACTTTGCTGCTAGGGTAGAAATGAAAGGAATAAGCTGGAACACAACAAAAGTCCAAGCAAACAGGCTAATTCATACAACTTGAGAGTTCATGGTTATCCTTATAGTTAAAGGGTGTATGGGATCAAGAGACAGTAAAGCATTATTTAAAATTAGATAGTGTTTATAGGCCTTAGGCTTGGAAATTTCTCATTTATTTTCATTGATTGCATGGATTATCTCATTTGGTCCTCCCAAGGACCCTATAAAATAGCTTTATTAATACATATATTTGGATCTTACAGGTAGAAAACCTGATGCTTACTGCAGTTAGATAATCACCCAACAACTTACAAATAGTTAGTAACACAGCCAGTATTTAAATATCTCTCTTCTGACTCCAGAGCCTGCCTAAGCATTAGACATACCACCTCTTTGTGCTACAAATCAAGAAGCAATTACTGCAAGCCTAACATGAATATGCATGCATGTTGAAAAGGAGTAGAAAACCTTAAATTGGTAGGATACGGCCCAGTTTTATCACTCTGCTATCTTAGAAGCTAAGAAAGGGCCATTCTCTTTTTTCCATATATCTTCTCCCACACTTTCCTGCCTTTCAGCCTGCCCCACCCCATGCCCCATCCACATTTATACAGAAACACAGAGCCTGTACGCCACTTACCATAACAAGAAAGACTCAAGACCATCTTCCCTTTGGTTTCAAAAGGTCCCTAGTCCAGAACTATTCACAACAGTCAGTTCTTCCCTCTCCTAGAGGAAAAATCAGAAATACAGACAATGACCTTGTGAAATTTTATAATTCATAATTTTTCCAGAGCTGGCCTAGAAAACTGATCCCATTTCCTCTCCATTCTAGTGAGCATCCTTCAACCAACCATAGCTTACTTCTTCCCATCTTTGCTTACGTTGTTTCTCCTGCAGGAAGTACCTACCGCTGGTAGCCATCAGTTCCGACTAGTTCTAGACAAAATGTCAAGAATCTTTCTGAATAATTACTAACTGTAACTTCATAACAAAGCCTTAAGCCTCGTTTCCCTTGTTTGTTTTTTCTCCTTCTGCGAATTGTTTTTGTTGGTATTATCTCATCTTCTAAGGTCAAAGACACATTGTAGTAATAAACATAATAATAGAAAACTGGTGCCCGTCAAACCCCAAAGTGAATGGGATAAATGTATTTAATATAAAATTATATGTAATTCCGTTTTCCAAAAAGAAATGCTTATAGAAAGATTAAACAAACCAGATACTTCTGCAAATAGACTCAACTGCAACATAACTAATTTCTGCACTGAAGATGGAGAGAAAAAGCCATTCAACGTCCTTTTTTTTCCTCGATATATATGAAAGATATCTATGGCTTTTGAAAAGTGCCTTGCAGTGTTCACTATTATTATTTCTAGGAACTACCGTACTAACGTTCTCTTCCTTCAACTTTTCACTGACCATCATTCAGTCCTCCGTCCGCCGTCAGGGGGGAACCAGGCCATGCTTCGTGTCCAGGAACAGGGGCTGCTCCGACTCGACTGCGGCCCAGGGTCTGGGGTCCCGCCGCGCCCCCATCCCACCCCTGGGCCCCGCAGGCCGCGCTTACCCAGGCAGCCGCCGGCGCCGCCCCTAGGCCTGGGGACAGCACTTCCGGTTAGTCTCCGGACACTCGGATCTGGGCTTCCTGGCGGCCGCAGACTCCGCGGTGGTGGATCTAAGGGCCAGGCTTCGGAAAGGAAAGAAAAGCGAACCCGGGACGCACGAGAGCTAGGAGCAACTCCCGTCGTGCGTCTGGACGAGAGGAGTTGGGCCCGGCCGCCCACTGAGCGCTTTAAGGGCAGACAAGGCGCCTACGCAAACCCTTTCAAGCGGGCTGGGAAGAGGCCGGCGCAGCCCCACCCCCGCAGGTCACGTGATCACCCCTCTCCGGCCACTAGGGCGTTCCAGCCCCGGCCCCTGGGCCAATAGGAGCCGAGTCTTCGGAAAGGGGCGGGGCCCGGGGCGCCTGCGCTATGCGGGCCCTCCGCGCGGTGGTGGGAGGGGGACTTGCTGGCGCAGTGGAAGGCCGCGTGTGGGGGGAGGCCGCCGTTACCAGCTTGTCTAGGAATAAACGGCACCAACAGCGTTGCGGTTTATGTTACAGTTTCCCCAAGGCTGTTAACCGAGGACTCAAACCAGGAGTAGAGTCACAAAGATTGGATGCCGCCTACCTTGAAAGAAGCACCTGGAAAGATCTGGAAGAGAGAGGATTCTGAAGCACAGTGGCGGTGCTGTCACCCACGAAGATGTGGCCAGCGAGATGGAAGAAATGCTTTTGCAAGTGGTGGCCTTGTGTGATTGGAGAAAACAGCAGCGAGAGAAAGTACTGTGGGAGGTTTCCCAGTTCTTGCATCAGTTTCTGATTTGGAATCAGCTAAGAGTAAATCACCTAGTGTTGGGCTGGAGTGCAGTGTCCCCATCTCAGCTCACTGCAGCCTCTGCCTCCTGAGTCTGAGCAATTCTCCTGCCTCAGCCTCCCGAGAAGCTGGGACCATAGTTGTGCACCACCATGCCCGGCTAATTTTTGTAGTTATAGTAGAGACAGGGTTTCACCATGTTGGCCAGGCTGGTCTTGAACTCGTGACCTCAAGTGATCCATCTGCCTTGGCTTCCCAAAGTGCTGGGATTACAGGTGTGAGCGCATCTCTTCTTAATTTACCTTTTCTCTCATACATTGAATCTGTCTGGCTATTCACCATTCTTCCTTTTCCCAAATAATACCTGGTTGCCTTTTTGTGTTTTCTGTTCAGTTCTCTAGCTTATCTGTTTTACAAAGGTCTATTTTGTCTTTCCGTCTTGGCTGTTACAAGTTCATAAGACAATACCTTCCTCCCTGAGCTAAGAATGAAATGTAGTAATAAATGCAAAGGGACCATCACAGTGACTAGGCATGTAATAGGTACTCATCAAAATGTTAGTTCTACAAGCCCAGCTAATTTTGTATTTTTAGTAGAGACAGGGTTTCAAAAAAAAAAAAAATGTTCTAGGCCTGGCATAGTGGCTCACACCTGTAATCCCACCACTTTGGGAGGCCAAGGCAATGGATAGCTTGAGCTCAGGAGTTTGAGACCAGCTCAAGATTAGCCTAGGCTGCATGGTGAAACCTTATCTCGAACAAAAATACAAAAATTAGTCAGACGTGGTGGTGCGCACTGTGATCCCAGCAACTCAGGAGGTTGTGGGAGGATCATTGGCGTCCTCTGGGAAGTTAAGGCTGCAGTGAGCTGAGATTGTACTACTACACTTCAGCCTGGGTGACCGAGCAAGACCCTGTTTCAATAAAAGAAAAAAAAAAACTCACTAAAGCAGGAGTCCCCAACCCCCAGGTCACGTTCCGGTTAGTTGCTTGTTCAGAACTGGGCTATACAGTAGGAGGTGAATGACGGGCGAATGAGTGAAGCGTCCATCTGTATTTCCAGCTGCTCCCCATCACACGCATTACGCCTGAGGTCCACCTCGTGTCAGATTACCAGCGGCATTAGATTCTCATAGGAGCGCGAACCTTATCGTGAACTGCTCATGCAAGACATCCAGATTGCCTGCTCCTCATGAGAATCCAGTGTCTGACGACCTGCCACTGTCTCCCATCACCCCCAGATGAGTATTTGAGTGACATCCGTAAGCCTCACTGTGCTGTGCCTCTTATACTCATAGACTCTGTATCCTAGTTAATGAGACATTTTATGTAAATCTCGCCCAGTGAGTCTAGTCTAGTTGCCCGAAGACAACCTCAGAATCCCAGTGATTCTACATTATGAGTTCTATAATAATGTAATTATATATTACAATGTAATAATAATAGAAATAAAGTGCACAATAAATGTAACGTGCTTGAATCATCCCCAAACCATCCCCTCCACCGTCTGTGGAAAATCTGTCCTCCACAAAACTGGTGCCTGGTGCCAAAAAGCTTTGGAAGTGCTGCTCTAAGGGGAATCATGCGCTCTGCCTCTTTTTGGATCCAAACTTTTCTGAGCCCTTAGTTGCCAAATAAGTGCGAAAACATGGAGACTTCTTTCTGAGTCCTTTGTTTTGTCTTTGTCTCTGTCTCTTGATTTTACCTTTTTCATTTACTTTCAGGTTTGTCTTTTTCTATTTCCCAGGATTCCTTTCATTCAGTTCATCCTCAACCAGATAGACTTGGAGGGCCAGCCTCAAGGGGACAGACATAAGCTGAGGAAGGTAAACCAGGAGGAAGTTTAGGTGACCCTAAAGCATAGTCCCTGAATAGACTGAATCTTTTTGAGATTACCCACCATAGTAGCGATAGGACCTGAGTGGGTTAAATCTGTAAGCCTCATTGTGCGGTACCTTTTATACTCTTCAGCTCTGCATCCCAGTCAATACGACATTTTCTGTAAATCCTGCCCAGCGAGTCATGTAGACTCAGGTTTCGATTTAGAGAAGGTAGTTTAAAAAAATTCATTATCAGCTCAAATAAGCAAGTAAAGCCTTGTATAGCCCCGTATAATCCCTCCTCTTCTGCAGCTGAAGAACAATATCTTTCAGTTAACAGAAAGCATATTGTCAGTTTATCAATCAACAACTATTTGTTGATGTGTGTAAGATAACAGAAGCTCTCAAAACAAATGGGAGAAACTTTTGCAAGTGAAAGAAAAAAGTAGAAAATAAAAACAAAAAGCAGATAAAACAGTTAAAAAATAACTTCTGGTTCAATGGAGTTGTTTTGTAAGACATGGGTGGCTCTTGTTTTTGGAGGGCAACCATATAGTACCTTAACGTCAAGCTAGCCAAAAATCTAGGTACACATTCTGAAACACAATTGGGGCAGTTTAAATTTATTCATTTGGTGAGCGGCAGACTCTCACCAAGGGATTTTGTATGTGTCAGAAATCATGCCCCCAGATTGCTTTGGAAGAGAGAAGCAGCAGTTCAAAAGACAGATAGGACTCTATACCCTAAGACAGCAGTCGCCAACCTTTTTGAGACCAGGGACCAATTTCATGGAAGACAATATTTCCATAGACTGGTGGGGTAAGGTGGTTTTGGGATGAAACTGTTCCACCTCAGATCGTCAAGCATTAGATTCTCATAAGGAGCACACAACCTAGATCCCTCGCATATCCGGTTCGTAATAGGGTTCGAGTTCCTATGAGAATCTGATCTGACAGGAGGTGGAGCGCAGGTGGTAATGCTTGGTCGCCTGCCACTCACCACCTGCTATGACGGGCCACACATTAGTACTAGTCTGCGCCTTGAAGGTTGGGGACCCCTTCCCTAAGAGAAGAGTGAATTAGTTTTTTGTCGTTGCTGTAACAAATTACCACAACTTAGTGTATTAAACAATATATTAATAAATGTATTATCTCAAAGTTCTGTGGTCAGAAGTTTAACCTGGTTTCATTATGTTGGTAGCATGTTTCCCTTTTGGAGAATCTGTTTCCTTACTCTTTCCAGCTTCTAGGATTCCTACATTCCTTGGCTTATGACCCTTTTTTGTCTTCCAGACAGGCAGTTAAAGATCAGTTCCTTCTCATGCCACTTCTCTCTAATCCTCTGTCATTCCAATGCTCTCTGAAACAGCAGAGAAAGGTTGTTTACTTTTAAGGATGCATGTGATTAAATTAGGCTCACCTGGATAACCCAGGATAATCTTTCTATCTCAAATCTCTAATCACATCTGCAAAGTCATTTTTGCCATGCAAAGTAATATATTCACAGGTTCCAAGGATTAAAATATGAATATTTTGGAGGGGGCATTATTCTGCCTATGCAGAATTTTAATTACACTTTTGCCATTTTCCTACTTTCTTGACTGATTGTTGTCAGTATTTAGAAAATTATAAATTTTCCAAGAAATGCCAAGAAGGAATTTTTATATGTAAACACTGCAATACAGCCTGGAAAGTGCTATGGACAGTTGCATGGACCTCATAGTAAGAAAATCTAACATAGGCTTCAGGCTGGGGAAAGCGTTATAGACAATGAAAATATATGGGTTTTTGAAGAATATGTAATAGTTATCCTTGTGAAAGTTAAGGGAAGACAGGGAGAGAGAATCGAAATCATTTTAGGAGTTGAAGTTAATTCACAGACATGTGATTAAACTAAGACACAAATTTCATTTTTAGGGGGAAGTTAAAAATAGTTTAGTATGAGTTCAAGTGTAGGAGAAGAGGGATATAAACTTTGAGAGTTAAGCATGGGACCTGTGTAAGTCTATTCTCATGCTGCTAATAAAGACATACCTGAGATTTGGTAACTTATCAAGGAAAGAGATTTAATTGACTCACAGTTCAGGATGGCTAGGGAGGCCTCAGGAACTTACAATCATGGCAGAATGGGAAGCAAACCTGCCCTTCTTCACATGGTGGCAGCAAGGAGAAGTGCCAAGCAGAAGGCGAAATAGTCCCCTATGAAACCATCAGATTTAGTAAGAACTCACTATCCTGAGAACAACACGAGAGTGACTGACTCCCATGATTAAATTACCTCCCACAGCGTCTCTCCCACGACAGGTGGGGATTATGGGAACTACAAGATGAGATTTGGGTGGGGACACAGCCAAACCATATCAGACCCAACATTAAAGTCTAAGAAGCTTTGACATTTAAGACAAAATTGGGAAGTGCTTGAAGGGTTGTAAATAGTGGCATCACAAGAAAATAAATGTGTTTTTAAGACAACTTCAAAGGCTACAATACAGAGTATACATTAAAATACAATCAATAGATTAAAATAAAATAAACAGGAATATGGTTTGAGAACCTGCATAGTTATCACAATGAGAAACATTACAGTGACTTCAACTAAGTGGAACAACCAAAACACTCATATACAGCCACTGCGAGTGCAAGTCAATGCAGTCAGTTTGGAACGGAGTGTGGCACTATCTAGTTGAAGATAACACTTTTTTTACTAGCAATTTTGTAGTCACTTGACAGGTTCTTCTTGTCTGCTGCCCAGAAAAGCTGATGCAGTGACAACAGCAGGTTTTGCAGCAAAAAAAGAATTTAATAATTGCAGGGCCAGCCAAGTAGAAGGACGGATAATCCACCTCCCTGAGAATTTGGAGGCCATGGTTTTTCCAGGATAGTTTGGTGGACAGGGGGTTGGGACTGGGGAATGCTAATTTGTTGGGTCAGGGATGAAATCATAGGGGGTCGAGGCTGTCTTCTTGCACTGAGTCAGTACCTGGATCGGGGGGTCATGAGACCAGTTGAACCAGTTTTTTTAAAATAAAATTTAATATGGGTTACCTGTCCAGGTGGTGTCAGCTGGTTCACCAAAATACAAGGTCTAAAAAATGCGTCAAACACCAATCTTAGGCTTTACAATGATGATGTTATCTATAGGAGCGACTGAGGAGGCTACAAATCTTGTGACTTCCAGCTACATTATTCCTGAATCATAATTTTAACCTTGTGCCAATTTGTTAGTTTTATAAAGGTCGTTTCAGTCCCTTAGCAGGGAGGGATTACTTTTGGGAAGCAGCTGTTATCATCTTTGTTTTAAAATTAAACTATGAATTCCTCCATAATTAGCTTGACATCTGCCCAGGAATGAACAAGGACAGCTTGTGAAGTTAGAGGCAAGATAGTCAGCTATGTTAGATTTTTTCACTGTCATAATTTTTACAAAGACGGTTTCAATTCCACTCATTTTTCTGTAGAAAATGCATGCTTATGTGTACCGGGATACACATTCAGGAACGTTTAGAGTGGCATCATTTGTAGTAACTGAAGGCTAGATATAAGAGAATAGCCATCAATGGCAATAAGGTTATACAAACTGTGAGATGTTCATACATGGAAGTCTGCACTGCAATGAAAATAACCAGGCAAGTGGTCATTCGACAACATACATGGAAATTAAAAACATAATGGAAGGTTGATACAAAAGAAGCCAGAGCTAATAATATCCTAAATGATTCCACATGTATAAAGATTGAAAACATACATTTATACATGTATGCTTACATACATACACACAGAAGAATTTGGAAAGAGCAGACTTGCTGAGTCTTCTTGCCTTCATCTTTCTCCCATGCTGGATGTTCCTTGCCCTCAAACATTGGATTCCAAGTTCTTCAGCTTTTGGACTCTTGGACTTACACCAGCGGTTTGCCAAGGGCTCTTGAGCCTTGGCCACAGACTGAAGGCTGCACTGTCGGCTTCCGTACTTTTGAGGTTTCGGGACTCAGACTGGCTTTCTTGCTTCTCAGCTTGCAGACTGCCTATTGTGGGATTTCAAACTGAGATTATGTGGGTCAATACTTCATAATAAACTCCCCTTCATATACACATTTATCATGTTCTGTTCCTCTAGAAAACCCTGACTAATACATATTTAGGTGTACATAAAATAGATTTTGTGTACATATGCACATGTATACATACATGTAGACACCATACACAAATACCTACATATGCATGCATACACACATACATGCACACATGTGTATGCATGAATACACGTGACTGTACATGCATGTGCATGGCCACATACACATATACATGCATGCATAACATACATGTGTGCACACATACACATGCATGCATGTGAACACATGCACACACACGTGCACACATATGTGCATACAAAATGTATACATATACATGTGTGCACACATGCGCACTATGCACAAATACATGTGCACAAATACACACATACATGTGTATATACATGTGTAAGCACGTACATGCAAATTCGTGTGTACATGTATATGCATAGGTGTGCCTATACACGTGCACATACTTGGCACATACATACATGTGTGCACACATTGCACCTAAACACATGCATGTGCACATGCAGGCATGCACTTGTAGACATGTATATGTGTACATGCATGGATGCATGCATAGATGCATATATATGCACATACATATATGCATACAAGTACATATAGGTGCTCACACACATGTGTAGATGCATGTGTGTGAGCACCCATATGCATTTGTGCATGTGTATACATGCACACATTCATGTGTACAAACGTGATACATATGTGTATGCACGTGTATATATGCAGATGTGCATGCACGTGTACATACATGTATGCACATGTGCAGATGTGTGTATGCATGCACGTGTACACACATGCATGGACACATCCCCGAATACACACATACATGCACTCATACAGTGTTCACAATACATATATACACATATATTTGTGAATACACGTGTGCACGCATGCATGTGTAGATACATGTATACATGCATGTACACACATAGACATACATGTATGAATTCACACATACACGTATACACATAAGGTGGCACATTTGGCATTCAGGAGGACAATCAGGGACTTTGTCACCTTGACAACTTTAGCCTCGCCTTCTTCTAGTCATCTTGCTGAGACCCTTCTGCCTATGTTTTTCTAACACAGTCGTAAGAGTACTTTTACCTATCAAGGCAACTGGGGGTAATGAGAGTTTTTTGCATAGAAGGCTAGTTGCCGTCGCTGGAAAACTGATGATACATGAGGACTGACTGGGGTGGTAAATCCCTCACATGTTTCTTCATATGAAAAATGAGTACTGGGATTCGCTGGCTGAATCTCTGCGCCTGGAGATGGATGTGGGTCGTAGGAACTTCTCAGTAAGTATTAGCTACTGCTTTGGTTGCCTTCTCCCTGTGGAAAGCTGGCCTCTCACGATGAATTTGTATCATAGTCCCTCATGAGGGGTTTGACTATATCAATATCTGACAAGAGATTTTAGTGCAGTTCTGTTGTGGCTGATTGTATGGTAGGTAGCATCCAGCTTCTTGTGAACATAAAAATAAAATAAAATAGATTATGGAGGAATTGAATACAGATACATGGTAAGGTATTATTTTCCAGACAAAATGGATTTAGATAAAAGAATCTAATTAAAAATTGTGCATGATTCTTTTAAAATTCTTTTGAATCTTTTTTTTTGTCCTGTTTTTGAAGTCTCCAGTTTTTGTCACCCTTCTCCTACCAGGCCAGAGGGATAGCCAATGGTCAGAAGAAATCATCCAGCAACTACCATAGCGCTTTTTCCTGCCTGCAGATGCCTCTTTTTATTCAACCTCTATGGGAAGTAGCAGCACCATCCAGTTCTCAGAGAGCAAGGTCTAGACTAACTCAGCTAACCCCAGTTACCCCAGTGGATTTACAGATTGAGGTTAGAATCCAGCAGAGTTCTCTTCCTGCAAAGAATAGGCTTCCCTCTAAGGTTTCACATAAATACTGGGTGAGGAAAGAGCCCTAAACGGCTTGAAAAATTGAATGCTCTTTGGGCAAAGCAGGAAGCCCTGCTATGGAAGAGCATCATTTGAGCATAAATCATGGTCTCAGTACAAAGAGCATGCTCAGGAGGTCAAGATGGTTAAGCAGAGAATCTGACCAGAATATCCGTGGTGGAGAGAAACAATCTTATTAGAAGAATGACAATAATTGAGGACTTAGAATAAATGCTAAAAATGATTCCAAGAGAATGCAAAAAGAATCAGGCACAAATCCTTTACTACATTCTGTTGTATGAATCTCACCTTACTATGTGTTTGTATTCATTTCTCCACGATCTTTATTTTATTTTTATTTTCAGAGACTTGTTGGTGCCAACTAAATGAGCAAAACAGCCTGTGACAACAGAACTGCACTAACAAAAGTCTCTCATCAGCTCTTGAGAGCAGGTTCCTTAAAGGTGAACAATATTCCACATACAAGGACTTTTTCAGCACCATGCATTAGAAATTGAACTGGATGTTTATTATTTTTTATATGTTGATTGATACAGCTTTCTAGCTTCCCTCAGTATAATTATCCACATTTTGTAGATGACACTAAAGCTCAGAGAAGTTAAACCATTTTCCTCAAATCATGTAGCTTTAAATAGGAAAACCAGATAAGAAAAGCAAATTTCTTCTTAAATTAAAAAAAAAAACAGGAGCTCCTCCTTTACCCTAGCACATAGTCTCCCTATCTGCTTTCTCCACACCAGGGCATTCATGTAACATTCATTCACCTAACAAATACAGATCAATGAGTGGATTCATTCATCCATTATGAATTCAGAATCTCTCATGTCTACCACAGTAGGCTCCAGACTTTCCACTATATTTTTCTCATCTCCCTCAAATCTCTCCACCCAATGTTTTGGCAAAGATTACAGATCTTTCTTGCACAACATCTTCAGAATCTTTTTCTTTTCTTTCACTCACCTCTGTCTTCATCCATGCTATAGCGTTTTGTTTTGTTTTTGTTTCTGTTTTTGAGATGGAGTCTCACTTTGCCGCCTAGGCTGGAGTACAGTGGCATGATCTCGGCTCACTGCGCCTCTGCCTCTTGGGTTCAAGCAATTCTGCTGCCTCAGCCTCCTGAGTAGCTGAGATTATAGGCGTGCACCACCATGTCTGCCTAAGTTTTGTATTTTTAGTAGAGATGGGGTTCTTGCATGTTGGTCAGGCTGGTCTCAAACTCCTGACCTCATGATCCGCCCACCTCAGCCTCCCAAAGTGCTGGGATTACAGGGGTAAGCCACCATGCCCGGCCGCTACAGTGTTTCTGGAGGATGCATTCTGCACTATGAAGTGTGATGGACATTGGCGCTGGAGAAAGACTCCTGCTGTCCACCTCAGGAGCTGACACAATAAACGTGGATAAACCTCAATCCTTTAATGTCTTTATGACTTCTTTCCCTTTCTCTCCAATTCCTGTTTTCTCAGGTTCAAACTCTGACATTCAAAACTAAACACCTTTCTCGTACATGTTACTTTAATTATTTAAGCCTTTTGCCTGGGATTTTTTCAAATACACTTAAGTTTTCATAATACTTTCCCAACTTATCTCCAAGTGGCCAGGATTTTCAATCACTGCTTCCCTCCATGTGTATTTCACAGACACACACACACTCTCTCTCTCTCTCTCTCTCTCTCTCTCTCTCTCTCCAGTTAAATTGAACAAGTTTATTTCTTCACTCAGGAATTCCTACAAACAGACAGTCCAGTTTTCTCCACCCTATGTCCACTGCTTCTCTGCATAGCTCAATTTTGATTCTTACGCTCTGTTATTTTACATATTCTTACACTCTGATGTGATCTTGTCTCTTTTTCTTTACGGCTCTACTCTGCAATTCTGTTGTTGTTGTTCTGACATATAGCTGGACATGTAACTGGTACATGGCACACCTTAGCAAGGAGGCAACCCACATCTCAGATGTTAGTAAAGGAAGCACCCTCCAGGCGTTTCCTAGTGTAGTAGTCAGCACGCTGGCCTCATTCCTGAAAAGGCCTAGTTGTGAAAACAGCAGGAGCTTTTTGCCTTCCAGAAATCTGCACCATCTCACGACTCGGACAGTCTTGGCTACAAGGAGGAAGTGATAATGCCATCCCACTTTTATAAACACACACACACACACACACACACACACACAATCATTTATTCATTTTTGATTATTTAATTTTTTCCTTTAATCTGTGACACGTTAGCCAGGCAGGCCTAGACAGGTCCTGCTTTGCCGGGACGTGCCTTTTTCTGTCCTGGAATACCCTAAACTTGACATTTTGGCAGTGCAAGTTTTCCCTTTGTGAATTTCTCCTTGTTCCCTTTTCTCCTGCTTCCTGGCAGAGAATGCGTAGCCACTGTGCTCTTGCCCTGGGAAATCAATGAGAAGATCTGCCCTTAGAGGAGCCCTGCTTTCAAAGCACTGAAGGCCCTGAAATCACATGTGTTCTCTGCCACCCACTAAGGACAAACAAAGCTGCTCCAACAAGGGGAATTAGCTCAAGTGGTAGAGCGCTTGCTTAGCATGCAAGAGGTAGTGGGATCGATGCCCACATTCTCCAGACTTTATTATTTGGACCTCAGGTCTCCAAACCCGAGTCCGTGTCTGAGCACAGAATGCTGCTTTGGCTCAAGATGTAGGGACAGCAACAATACAGGACTGGTGACGGCTCTCTACTGGCATTCAGAATAGCATAGATCTACCATGTAATTATATTCTGTTTCTTCAAGGAGCTGTGAAACCAAGGGACACAAACAATTGCTCTTTTCTCCCTGTTTCTGCCTGCAGCTTGGTCCTAAATGCGAGACGTTCGTGAAAAGTACAGGGAAGAGCCACCTGGGTAAGTACAGCCCCGGCTTTCTGGTCAGGGGACTGAAACCAGGATGTGTCAGGTAACTAGAATGTGCCTGGACAGATACGGTAGAAAGCAAACCCATAAAGTTGTTTGTGAAACTGTGGCTGCCCCTGCCAGCTATGAATAAGTGACTCTAACCCCAACAATTTACCTAGAAAGAGCCTGAGAACTGAACTGAGCAAGGCCCGCTTTCCAGTCCTCACTGACCACTGGGTCACACACACTCCGGAGATCTCTGAACAGCCCTGTAAACACCTTGCAAGTAGAGTTATCTTTGTAACAACACCACATGGAAGGCTGGCTGGTACTTGGAACTTGAATACAAGGCAATTGTGTGCCTGCAAAAACAAAAACAGCAATACTATCCTTAAGATTTCAACAAGACACAGTGTCTCCTCACACAATACAAAGAAGTCCAGGTTACAGCCCCGAAATATTCAGCATTAAGAAACCTTTGGGAGGCTGAGGCAGGCGGATCACGAGGTCAAGAGATCAAGACCATGGTGAAACCTCATCTCTACTAAAAAATACAAAAATTAGCTGGGCATGGTGGCACACGCCTGTGGTCCCAGCTACTCAGGAGGCTAAGGCAGGAGAATTGCTTGAACCCAGTAAGTGGAGGTTGCGGTGAGCCGAGATGGCGCCACCGCACTCCAGACTGGCACCTGGCAACAGAAAAAAAAAAGAAAAGAAAAGAAAAGAAACAACAGGGATATTGTAATTTACTTGACAAAGAGAACCCTCAAGTAACAATACTGAAAGGACACAATGTCAAAATCATCTGACACATGTGTTAAAGCAATTGTTATAACAATGCTCCTAGAATTAGGGGATAACATTCTTGAAGTGAATGAAAAGGTGGAAAGTCTCAGAAAATACGTGGAATATGTAAACACCAATTTAAAACTTAAGACTTAAAAAAAGTATTAATCAAAAGTATTAGGGGAAATGAAAAGCTTAATTAGATGATCTCAATAACAGAATGCAGATGACTAGAAAAAAAACAAAAAAAGTCAATGAACTTGAAAACAGTCAAGGATATCCACATAAACTGAACTATAGAGAGAAAGGAGTATTTCTCTAAATAATCCAAGCCTCAGGGACACACAAAAAATAACGAATCTAACATTCCCATTATTGTAATCTGGAAAGAAGAGGACAAAGAGATCTTTGTGACAGAAAACTTTGAAGAATTAATGGCTGAAAATGAATCAAATTTGTCAAAAATATAAACCAGATTATTAAAGTTAAGGAAACCTCAAAGAGGATAAACCCAAAGAAACCCATAGCAAGTCATATCATAATCAAACTGCTGAAAACTAAGAAAATACAAAATAATTTTGAAAGCAGCCAAAGGAAAACGAAATCAAAACTACCATATGAATGACTGCAGATTTCTCATCAGGAATCATAGGGGCCAGGAAAAAATGTCATAACATTCAGTAAGTACCAAAGGAAAAAGACCTATCAACCCAGAATTTTATGTGGAGCAAAGTATCTTACAGACATAAAGGCAAATAAATGCATTCTCATTGGAAGGTAAATGAATACATTCTCATTCCTAGCAAGACTGCTGGAAAGGGATTTGCAGAGATTTGAGATAAGAAAAGTGCTACCAGAAGGAAACGTAGAACACCATCAATGAAGGAACAAAAGCAGAAATAGAAAATGTCTGGGTAGACGTAACAGACTATTATTCTTCTCTTGAGTTCCTTAAGGTATGTTTGATGATTGAAAGCAAGAATTGTAACTTTTTCTGATGCAGTTGTCATTGTATCTAGATGTACTATACACATAACATCAAAGGCTGAGGGTAAAGGGCCTAACTCCTGAGGAAGTTTCTATAATCAACTTGAATGGTAAAATATTGATTCTAAGTATACTGTGAAAAGTTTTATATATGTGGTAATCCCTAGGCCACTTACTAACCAGATTTAAATAAACCAAAACAAGACAGAAAGAGGAACATAGAATTCAAACAAAACAAACAAAGGTTTTAAATTATTAAATAGATCTATCTAAAAACGTATCTATAATAACATACATGTAAATGATTTAAACCCATTAATTAATAATTAGAGATCAGAATGTATTAAAAATAAATATGTGGATTATAAGACAGTCACCTGCAATATACTTATATATAAGAATCTGTCAGATTGAAAGAAAAGAGTGGGAAAAGATACTTTATGCAAGCATTAATCAAAGAAAGCTGTGCTGTATGTATCAAAATCAGGCAAAGTCGATTTGAAAGCAGAGACACTTTCTAGGAATAATGAGGGCTGCTACATGATTACGATTGTCCATTTTCCAGGGGAATACTCTCCCAAATGTATATGAGGACACAGAGCTTCAAAACTCTTATGAAATATTGGATAAGCCAGGTAAAAATAGAAAAATCCAATTACAGTTGCAGACATTTAACACTCCTCTCTCAAATATTGGTAGACCTAGTAGACAACAAATCAGCAAACCTATTGGAGAATTGACAATACCAGCCACCAATGGATCTAATCAACTTCACAACACAAAATAAAAATTTAGGCAGAAAGCAAAGACAGAAATTAAAAGAAAAGGAAGATCATGCTATAACCAGGAAATTAAGAATGGAAATTAATATGGAAGAGTGCTATTATTGAAAGAGTTTGAAAGAGTTATTTAGTTATTTTGAAACATGTTTGAAGGAGTTACTTAGCTGGAAATGACAGAAAGACAGAAAACGGTGAATCTGGAGGTGTATCTTCTCTCATCCATATTTATCTTGTCCTCTTTTGCTGTCTAGGGTGTCTGTACTTCCTCTGAATTACCTGATCCTACTACAGTGTCTGCCATAAAGCATCACCCTAGTGAATATGTACTAAGTGAGTGGAAAGTAATTGGTAGATTCAAAAGAGTCATGCAAGAATAATGTTCATTATCTGGCAAATCATCAAATGTGGTGTTTGAAGGAGGACAATGAGTCAAAGTTGACTTGAAAGGTAAGCCCAAGGCCAGACGTGGTGGCTCACTTCTGTAGTCTTAGCACTTTGAGAGGCCGAGGTGGTCAGATCCCTTGATAGCAGGGGTTTGAGATCAGGCTTGGCAACATGGTAAAACCCTGTCTCTACAAAAAAACCCACAAAAATTGTCCGGGTATATGGTATGCATCGGTAGTCCCAGCTACTCAGGAGGCTGAGGTGGGAGGATCGCTTAAACCCGAGAGGTGGAGGTTGTAGTGAACAGAGATAATGCCGGGGTCTGGGCAACAAAGTGAGACCCTGTCTTAAAAGAAAAGAAAACAAAACAAAACATAAAACTTTAGCCCAGGCCAGGTGCTGTAAATCACGCCTGTAATCCCATCTTTTGGGAGGCTGAGGCAGGGTGATCACCTGAGGTCAGAAGTTTGAGACCAGCCTGGCCAGCATGGTGAAACTCAATCCCTACTAAAAATACAAAAATTAGTGTGGCATGCTGGCAGACATTTGTAGTCCCAGCTACTCAAGAGGCTGAGGCAGGAGAATCACTTGAACCTGGGAGGTGGAGGTTGCAGTGAGCCGAGATGGCACTACTGCACTCCAGTCTGGGTGACAGAGCATGACTTCATTTCAAAAAAACACAAAGTTAAGCTCAAAAGGTAAGTAAAGAGGAGGTCTGAAATTAGATACTTGGTGTATGAATGAATGGGCTTAAGTGCAAAGAAGGGCCATAATAACTGTGAGCTGGAGCAGACAGAAAAAGGCACATTTAAAACCTCAAAATATCTGCTTCTCAATTTGGGCTTTCTCACTTAGCAGCTTTAGCACCTTAGAAAGAAGATTTAACTTACCTGAGCCTCTGTTACTTCTAAAAAGTGCATACATAGTTTTGTTGACAAAATTCAATCAGACTACATGAAGTAAACTCCCTAAGTCTCCTAGTATAATTTGTGGCACAAAAAACTGGGGAAAAATAGGGAGGATATTATTACAAGTTCAGTTTGTGTTTTTTGTAGTGAATGTCTCCAGTGACATAGATGCAAATGGAGATACACAGTAACAGTCATATGAATAGGAGGCACTTTTGAAGGCTATTTCTTCCTTCATTCCTTCAGTTGGTCACTCAAGAAACTATTAAGAATTGAGGATCTTCTCATTTTCTTATCAACAAAGGAGACTACAGAGAAGAGGAGTGACTAAGACCCTGAAGAAGGGAAAAGCTAGATCACTGGGCCACAGGAGGGAAAAAAAAAAAGCAAGACAGGTTCAATAGTTTCTGGTCCCTCAGGCCAGAAGGTCCTAACATTATGTGAATACTGCAAACAGGTGGGCTCCACCTGTCTGGGTGGGGAGTTCTTCCAGTGCAGTGTTGGCTGATAAGGAGTGATTTCTAAGTATCATTGATTGTGCTCTTCAAAAGCTAGGAATTGATAAAGCGGTAGTGTCTGGAAAATGAGATTTGATAATCTGGATGTCAGCTCTTGGGAACAGTTGCTCTCTAAGAGCAGCAGGCTACCTGTCAGTCTCATATTCTGAAGGTCCTGAGTTCGAACATCAGGCAAGGTCCAGCTTTTGCCCTATTTCCGTTAAGGGAAATGAAATAGGTCAATAAATAATGGGACACAAATGCTATGAGATAATGATTTCAAGACAGACCAAATATTAGCTTAAAATTTAAAAATGAGCTTGCTTGCTTTCTTCTTTCTTTCTTTCTTTCTTCTCTTTCTTTCTTCCCTCCCTTCCTTCCTTCCTTCCTTCCTTCCTTCCTTCCTTCCTTCCTTCCTTCCTTCCTTCCTTCCTTCCTTCCTTCCTTCCTTTTTCTGTTTTCTTCTTTTGGCTTCTCAGTGGCTTGAGTACAAGGGGTGGTGAAGAGATATAAATTACACAAGAAACTACAAGCTATGTCATGTGTCTACCGCTCTAGCTGACAGGGAAGCAGGGAAAACTTTTCTTCCAATTGCCTGCTCTGAAGGTCATCCAACCATAATTACAAAGTGGGATGGGTGAAGTGTTTCATTCTTTTAATCAGCTAACAAATATTTCTCAAGCACATATCTTGTTAAAAGACTGTTTGGGAAGTGGGCACGGTGGCGGACACCTGTAATCCCAGCACTTTGGGAGGCCAAGGTCAGGAGTTCAAGATCAGCCTGGCCAATATGATGAAACCCCGTCTCAACTAAAAATACAAAAATTAGCCAGTCGTGGTGGTAGGTGCCTGTAGTCTCAGCCACTCAGGATGCTGAGGCAGAAGAATCACTTGAACCCGGGAGGTGGAGGTTGCATTGAGCCGAGATCGAGCCACTGCACTCCAGCCTGGGCGACAGAGCAAGACTTTGTCTCAAAAAAAAAAAAAAAGACTGTTTTGGGTTCAGCAATTTACAGTGAATAAAACACAGATATTCTCACCTTTGTGATACTACATCATAGTTGGGAGGAGTGAGGAGAAACAGACAGGAAGCAAACAAGAAGAATGAACAAGAATTTAAGTTATGTGACGATGTCTACTGGGAGGAAATCATTAGGCAGTAAAGGACTTGGCAGTGTGAAGGTGGCACTTCCAGTTTTCAGAAGAATCAGGGAAGTTGTCATCTTGAAAATATCATTTAGCTTCCCTTTCTTTTAATCTTCTTTCTTTACATGCAAAATGAGGACTGTGGGGTTCTCTGGAAGGATGACAGCACCTAGCACTGGATCTGGGCGATAGGAACTGCTCAGGAAGCATTAGCTGCTGCTCTGGTTGCTCTCTCCCTATAGAGTGCTGGCCTCTCACACTGAGCTAGCGTCATAGTATAGGTGCTCACTAGGAATTTGCCTGGTGAATTTACAGGTTGAGGTTAGAACCCATCAGGTTTCTCTTCCCGGAAAGAACAAGTTTCCCTCTAAAATTTCACAGAGACACTGGGTGAGGAAAGAGCCTCAAATGGCTTGAAATAACTTAGTGCTCCTTGGTCAAAGCAGGAAGCCCTACTTTGGAAGGGCACCACGGGGGCATATATGAAGGTCTCAGTACAGAGATGAGTGCTCAGGACGTCAAGATGGTTAAGCAGAGGATCTGACCAGAATGTTCATGGTGCAAAGAAACAATCTTGTTGGGAGAAGGATGACAACAATTGGGGAATTAGAATACAGGCTAAATACGACTGAAAAATAGTACAACAAGAATCAGGCACAAATCGTTGATACTACATTTTTTTGTACCAATCCATTTTGCCTAGAAAATCATGCTTTACTATGCATCTCTATTGTGCTTCTCCACCATCTATTTTACTTTTTAAACTTTATTTCATTTTTATCACCACAGAAGCTTGTTGCTACAAAATAAATGAGCAAATCAACCAATGGCAACAAAAATGCACTAATATGTCTCTTAGACCCTGAGAACATTTTCCTCCAAGGTGAACAATACTCCGCGTTCAGCACTATGTGCTAGAAATTATACTGACTGTTTATTAATTTTTAAGTAAGTTAATGGATATAGTTTTGCAGCTTCCCCAGGTATTATTACCCTAGTGTTACAGATGACACTAAAGCTCAGAGTATTGTTAAGTCACTTTCCTTGGATCACATAATCTTAAGGAGGAAAACAAGATACAAAAAGCAGACTTATTTCTAAATGAAACCATCACGAGCTCTTGCTTTAATCAAGTACATAGTCTCATCATCTGTTTTCCTCACACCAGCTCACTCATGTAACATGAACAGGCATATTTCTTCACGCAGGAATTCCTACAAACATCCCAGCCTATGTCTGCCCTAGGTTTTCTCCACCCTGTGTTCACCCTTCCTCTGCATTGCCGAATGTATTTTTTTAATCCTTTCACTCTGATATGATCTTGATCTCTTATTCTTTATGCCTCTTAACTGCCTTATTTTTGTTATTGTTCTGTTGTGTAGTTGGATATGTAACTTTTACATGACACACCTTAGCAAGAAGAAAACACATATCTCAGATGCGAGTAAAGAAGCATTTTCCAGGGAGTTCCTAATGTACTGCTCAGCACGCTGGCCTCATTTTTAAAAGTCCCTTGGTGCAAAAAAAGCAGGAGCTTTTTGCCTTCCAGAAATCTGCACCATCTTACAGCCTGAGCTACAAGAAACAAGTGATTATGCCATCCCTTTTCTTAAAAAAAAAAAAAATCATTTAAGCATCCTGTATATCTGTGGCACATTAGCTGGGCAGGGTCCATCTCTGGGACATGCCTTTTTCTGTCCTGGAATATGTAAAACCTGATATTTGAGCAGCACCAGAGTTTTCCCTCTGTGACTTTCTCTTTGTTCCCCTTTCTCCACCTTCCTTGCAGAGAATCAGTAGCCACTGTGCTCTTGCCCTGGGCCATCAATGAGAATATCTGCTCTTGGTGGAGCCCTGCCTTCACGCTGAAGGCCTTCAAGCCACCTGTGTTCCAGACTGTCCGCTAAGGACGAAAAAGATGCTGTGAGATGGGGAGTTAGCTCAAGTGGTAGAGTGCCCGCTTAGTTTCTGAGAGGTATTGGGATTCATGCCCACATTCTCCAGATTTTACTACTTGGACCTCAGGTCTCCAGGTTACAATGAAAAAATACATATATTAGGCATTGATCTAATATAGACATTGATCTCAGAAAACAATATATTAGACACTGATCTCAGTAGTAACCTGGACACTTCTTTGGTTCATTATGCAAAGCAGCAGCAATACAGGGTTGGCCAAGACTCTACTGGTATGCAGTATAGTATAGCTCTATCAATGTGTAATTAGTTTCTGTTTCTTTGAGGCGCTGTGAAACCAAGGGACATGTCCCAGTGCACTTATTCTCCCAGTGTCCTCCTGCAGCTTGTTCCTAAATGCAGTGCAATTACGGCAAGTGCAGGGCAGAGTCACTCAGGTAAATATAGCCCCAGCTTTCTGATCAGGAGACCAAAACCAGGAGTTGCTGAGTCACCAGAAAGACACTTGGAAAGCAAACCCATAGGGTCGTTTGTGAGCTCCTGGGTGTGCCTGTGAACTGTGAATAAGTGGCTCTGATCGAAAACAACTTACCTAAAAATAATCTGAGAACTCAACTCAGTGATAGCCCACTTTCCAGTCCTCACTGGCCACTGGGATGCACACACTCCACAGATCTCTGAATAGCAGTGTTAAGGCTTTGAAAATAGAATTGACTTTGAAACTACAACACACAAGCCTGGCTGGTTATTGGAACTTGAACACAAGGCAATCGTGTTCCTGCAAAAACAATAATAATCTTAGTATCCTTAAGATTTCAACAAGACACAGTGTCTCATCACATAATGTAAAGTACAACCCCAAAATATTCAGCATATGAAGAACCAGGACAATCTGAAGTCATTGGCAAAGAGAATCCTCGAGTAACAATACTGAGAAGACACAGATGTTAGATCATCAGACATGTACCTTAAAACAGGTATTATAACAATGCTCCATGAATGAGGGGATAACACTCTTGAAGTGAACAGAAAGTTGGGAAGTCTTAGCAAATATCTGGAAGCTATAAACACTGATTTTACACTTAAGCACTGAAAAATGTATTCACCAAAACTACTAGGAGAAAAAAGCTTCAATGGATTATTTCAATAACAAAATTGAGACACTCACAATAAAGTCAACGAACTTGAAAACAGAACAATCTAATTAGAAACCAATCTAATCCGAGCAACAGAGAAAAAGGAGTGTTTTTGGGCAAAGCAGGAAGCCCTCCAATGGAAGGGCATCATTTGGGCATATATCAGGGTTTCAGTACAAAGATGAGTGCTCAGAAGGTCAAGACGGTTAAACAAAGAATCTGACCAGAATGTTCATGGTGCAGAGAAACAATCTTGTTGGGAGAAGGATGACAACAATTGACAACTTGGAATAAAGCTAAATCAGCTTCAAAAGGAATACAAAAAAAAGCACAAATCCTTTACTACATTCTTTTGTACAAATCCATTTTTGCCTAGAAAATCATACCTTACTATACATCTCTATTGTGATTCTCCACCATCTTTTTTTCTTTTTCTTTTTCTTTCTTTCTTTTTTTTTTTTTTTGCGATGGAGTCTGGCCCTGTCACCAGGCTGCAGTGGTGCGATCTCAGCTCACTGCAACCTCCACCTCCCGGGTTCAAGTGATTCTCCTGCCTCTGCCTGCTAAGTATCTGGGACTACAGGCACGCGCCACCACACCCAGCTAATTTTTGTATTTTTTTAGTAGAGACGAGGTTTCACCATGTTGGCCAGGATGGTCTTGATTCCCTGATCACATCGGCCTCCCAAAGTGCTGGGATTACAGGCGTCAGCCACCGCACCCGATCCTATTTTACTTTTTTAAATGTCATTTCATTTTTATTTTCACAGAAGTATGTTGCCACAAGTAAATAAGCAAAACAGCCAGTGGCAACAGAAATGTATTAATATCTCTCCTTAGACCTTGAAAGCATTTTCCTTAAAGGTGAGCAATATTCCATATGCAAGAACTTTTTCAGCACTATATGCTAGAAATTAAACTGAATATTTATTAATTTTTATGTAAGGTGGTCAATATAGTTTTTCAGCTTCCATAAGTGTTATAAATGACACTGAAGCTCAGAGCAGTTAAGCCATTTTCTTCAGATCACTTAGCTTTAAAGAGTCTCCATTATATTTGGAAAGTGCAAATTAGTACAAAACCCAGTTTTGTGGCCAAAATTCAACTAGACTATAAGAAGTAAACTCAGTAAATCTTTTAGTATAGTTGATAGCATGGAAGACTGAAAAACACAGAAAGACTACTATTCTTTCAGTTTGTGTTTTTTGTAGAGGGAATGTCTCTAGTCATGTAAATGAAAGTGGGTGTATACAGTAAAAGAGAGTAGTAGGAACAGGAAACACATATTTCTTCATTCATTTATTCAGTGGGTTAGTCAGTGACCTATCATGAGTTGAGCATCTTCTTAGTTTCTTTTCAACAAAGGAGACTATGGTAGGTGTACGAGTGACTAAGCTCTCTCAGGGCGGGAGAAGCCCGATCACTGTCAATGGGCCACAAGAGGGAAAAGGGCATCAAGACAGGTACAATTGTTCCTGGTCCCACAGCCCAGACAGTCCTGTCATCGGATGGAATTAATACTGGATTGAGTAAAAACCTGGCAATTAATGCTGGATTGAATGAAGACAGTCCTATCATTGGGTAAATACTGGAAAGAACTCCACCTGTGCTGAGTGTGGAATTCTTCAGGCGCATCACTGGTTGATATGGAGTGATTTCAGAGTAGCATTCATTGTGTTCTCTGAAAGCTAGGGCTTGATAAAGCAGCTGTGCCTAGGGGTTGAGATTTGTTCATTTGCATGTCAACACTTGGGTGGGAGTTGCCCCCTGAGAGCAACCAGAAGCACATCAGTCTCACACTCTGAAGGTTCTGAGTTTGAGCCTCAGAGAGGGCAAAAGGTATTTTTCATTCCTCCAAGGAGTGTAACATTACCTTAGTTAGTAGCATATTAAATAATAATAATAACAATAAAAGGATTAGAAAGGAAACATAGTAAGAAACAAATAAAAAACAATCATTTTCAGTTATCACAGAGAATCATGGGATCAGTAATTGCAGAGAATGGTGGAATTAGTTCTCAGTGATTTGATGAAATCAATGGTGAAGAAATTTAGATTATCTCAGAAACCACAGGTATGTTATATAATTATCTTCCTCTCCATCTGACTGAGGAAGCATGGGAAATTTCTCTTGTAACTTGGTGCTCTGAAGTTTGCCCTGATGCAGTTATGCAGTGAAGGAGTATAAAATTATCAATCTTCTATTAATTCAATAAAAACTTTTTTGAGCAGATATTTTGTTCAGCGGCTGTTCTGGGTGCAGTGATCCAAGAACAAACAAAACGCAAAAATTCTTGCCCTTATGAAACTACATCTTATTTGGGGAGAAATGAGGAGAAACAGACAAGAAACATTTTAAAAATGCATAGTGAACTGGGTGACAATATCTACCGTGAAGGAATCGTTAAACAGCAGACATTGGGAGTGTGTGGAAATGGCAAGTTCAGCTTCCAGGGGAAGAATCAGGGAAGCTGTCACCTTGAAGGTATCATTTAGCCTCCCCTTCCTCCGGTCATCTTGCTGGGACCCTTGTACCCAATTTTTCTAATAGAGTAACTCTTACCTCGCAAGGCTGACTGGGGATTATGAAAGTTTTTGCACATAAGGTAAATTGGCTTAGTGAGAAAAATGATGGTACAGGAGGACTGGAGTAGCAAATCCTTCATACATTTCCTCATTTGGAAAATGAGGACTGGGGGATTTTCTGGAAGGATCACAGCACTTAGAGATGGATCTGGGCGATAGGAACTGCTCAGGAAGCATTAGCTACTGCTCTGGTTGCTCTCTCCCTATGGAATGCTGGCCTCTCACACAGACTTTGCATCATATCACAGGTACTCATTAGGGGTTGTCTAGTGAATTTACAGGTTGAGGTTAGAACCCACTAGGGTTCTCAACCTGAAAAGATTAGGCTTCCTTCTAAGGTTTTACGCCATCTCTGGGTGAGGAAAGAGCCCTAAATGGCTTGAACAATTGAATGTTCTTTGGACCAACCAGGAAGCACTGCTGTGGAGGGGCTTCATCATCTGAGCATGTATCAGGGTCTCAGTACAAAGATGAGAGCTCAAGAGGTCAAGATGGTTATGCAGAGAATCTGAGCAGACTGGAAGGTCCATGGTGGAGAAAACAATCTAAATTTGTTGGCTTCACATCTACACTTTGGACCAGAGTCGTTGCTTAATGCCCTTAGGAAAAACAGAAAAGAAGGGAACTTGCTTTTCTCAGGATGAAGAAACGCTTTTTCCCATTGTTTTTGACTCAATTCACATAGAGAAGTAGCATTTCTATTCAACACTGTGCCAACAGTTCTAGTCAGGGCAGTTGGGCAAAAAAGTGAAATAAATAGAAGGCATCTTGATTGAGAGGAAGAAGTAAATTATTATTATTATTATTTTGCAGGTGACATGATTATGCAGCAGCAAATCCTAATAGATCTACTAAAAAAGATTAGATCTAATAAATGAGTTCAGCAAGGTTGCCAGATTTGAGATCAATATACAATATTAATTGTATTTCTTTAACAGTGTACCATTTGAAAATATAATTAAAAAGACAATTTTGTTTTTCATTATTCAAAAGAATAAAATACTTGGGAATACGGTTAGGAAAAAAATGCACAGGACTTATACTGTTACAACCACACATAATTGTTGAAAGAGATGAAGTCCTAAACATTTGGAAAAATGTGCCATGGTCAATACTCCCCAAATTTATCTATACTTTAATGTAATTATTATCAAAACACCAGCTGGCATTTATTTCTTTATTTTCGATGTTGATAAGCTGATCCTTACATTCCTGCAGAAGTGCAAGAAATTCAGAGTAGCCAAAACAATTCTGAAAAAGAAGAACAAAATTGGAGGAAGCAATTTCCAAATTTAAAACGTACACTAAGAAACAGTCACCAACACAATATGGTACTGGTGTCTGAATACACAAATAAGTCAATGAAACAGAATTGATAGTCCAGAAACAAATCCTTACATTTGCAGCCTATTAATTCTAAATTTCCAAGACAATTCAGTTGGAAGACAGTAATCATCAACAAAGGATGCTGAAACAACTGGAAATGCACGTACAAAGGAATGAAGTCGGACCCCTTCCTCACACTTTATACAAAAATTAATTCAAAATCGATCAACAACTTCAAGGTAAGAGTTGAAACTATAAAACTTTAAGAAGAAAGCATAGGAGCATATCTTTTGAGAAGTCAGTGTTCCTTTTATATATTTCTTCTAAGTAATAGTCATAGAGTCAGCTTACAGCATCTGCGAGGTCCATGTCCATGAATTCAGCCAACCACACATCAAAAATATTAGGAAAAATCCATTTGTATTGAACAGGTACAGACTTTCTCTTGTCATTATTCCCTAAAGAATATAATATAACAACTATCGATGTAGTCTTCCATTGTATGAGGTATTCTAGGTAATCTAGAGATAATTTCAAGTATATAGGATGATGTGTATAAGATATATGCAAATCTGATACCATTTAATTGAAGGGGACTTGAGCATCTGAGGATTTTGATATCTACAGACACTGAAAGATGACATTACATCATTATGTAATGTTAATGT
>NW_016108317.1:0-5519 GCF_001604975.1 Cebus imitator
AGTAAGATTGGGTCTAAAACAAAAGAGGAACGTATATTTCAAACTGCTTTGCTGTGTGTTCATTCACCTGAGGAAGTTGTGTCTATATTTAGATTCAGTGAGTAAAAGACACGTTTCTTCAGAAAGCTGTGTTTGGATAATCCAGAGTGTATGGGAGTATATGCTGTAATGAGAAATATCTGGCTGTAAAACAAAAAACAAGCTATCTAGCAGAATGGTTTTCAAGGTGCACATCCAACTTACAGAGTTAAATTGATGTGTGTATGTACCAGTTCAGCAACTCTTTCTTTGGAGAATCTAGAAACAGATATTTCCAGCCATATACAGGCATATGAGAATTTGCAGTAAGACTACATCTAAAGCACAGGAGAAATGTATATTTCAAACTGCCCTGGTGTGTGTTCATTCACCTTAGGAAGTTCCATATCTGTTAGATTCAGCCAGTTAGAAAAAAGTTTCTTCTTAAAGCTGCGTTTGGATATTCCAGACTGAATGGGAATATAGGCTGTAATGAGAAATACATGACTCTAAAACAAAAACAGAGCTATCTTTCAGAAGGTTGTCAAGGTGTACATTCAACTAACAGAGTTAAACCGATATGTGTATGTAGCATTTCAGAAACACTTTCTTTGGGGAATCGAGAAACGGATATATCCAGCCATATACGGGCATATAAGAAGTAGCAGTAAGACTGCGTCTAAAATACAGGAGAAACGTATATTTCAAACTGTTTTGCTGTGTGCTCGTTCACCTTAGGAAGTTGCATCTATGTTTAGATTCAGTGAGATAGAAACACGTTTCTTCTAAAAGCTGCATTTGGATATTCCAGAGTGAATGGGAGTATAGGCTGTAATGAGAAATATCTGGCTCTAAACCAAAAACGAAGCTATCTAGCATAATGGTTGTCAAGGTGTACATTCAACTTACAGAGTTAAAGTTATGTGTATATGTAGCATTTCAGAACCTGCTTCTTTGGAGATTCTAGAAACAAATATTTCCAGCCATACACAGGCATATAAGAATTAGCAGTAAGATTGCGTCTAAAACACAGGAGAAACGTATATTTCAAACTGCTGTGCTGTGTGCTCATTCACCTTAGTAAGTTGCACCTGTGTATAGATTCACCGAGATAGAAACACGTTTCTTCTAAAAGCTGCATTTCGATATTCCAGAGTGAATCGGAGTGTAGGCTGTAATGAGAAATATCTGGCTCTAAACCAAAAATGGAGATATCTAGCAGAATGGTTGTCAAGATGAACATTCAACTTACAGAGTTAAACTGATGTGTGTATGTAGCAGTTGAGAAACTCTTTCTTTGGAGAATCTAGAAACAGATATTTCCAGCCGTATACAAGCATATAAGAATTAGCAGTAAGACTGCATCTAAAACACAGGAGAAACGTATATTTCAAACTGCTCTGCTGTGTTCGTTCACCTTAGGAAGTTGCATTTATGCTTAGATTCAGCAAGTTAGAAATACGTTTCTCCTAAAATCTGCGTTTGAATATTCCAGAGTGAATGGGAGTATACGCTGCAATGAGAAGTATCTGGCTCTAAACCAAAAATGGAGCTATCTAACAGAACGGTTGTCAGGGTGTACATTCAACTTACAGAGTTAAACTGATGTGTGTGTGTAGCAGTTCAAAACCCTTTCCTTGGAGAATCTAGAAACAGATATTTTCAGCCATATACAGGCATATAAGAATTAGCATTCTTCACATGGCTAGCCAGTTTTCCGAACACCATTTATTAAACAGGGAATCCTTTCCCCATTGCTTGTTTTTGTCTGGTTTGTCAAAGATCAGAAAGAAGAAACTGGACCCCTTCCTGACACCATACACTAAAATTAACTCCATGGATTAAACACCTAAACATAAGACCTAACACCTTAAAAACCCTAGAAGAAAATCTAGGCAAAACCATTCAGGAGATAGGTGTAGGCAGGAACTTCGTGAACAAAACACCAAAAGCATTGACAACAAAAGACAAAATAGACATATGGGACCTAATCAAACACCACAGCTTCTGCACAGCAAAAGAAACAGTCATTAGAGTGAAATGGCAACCAACAGAATGGGAAAAAGTTTTTGCAGTTTGCCCATCTGACAAAGGGCTGATATCCACAATTTACAAAGAACTAAAACAGATTTACAAGAAAAAAACAAACAAGCCCATTCAAAAGTGGGCAAAGGATAGGAACAGATACTTAATAAAAGATGACATACATTAGGCCAATAAATATATGAAAAAATGCTCATCATCACTGGTCATCAGAGAAATGCAAATCAAAACTACATTGAGATACCATCTCACCCCAGTTAGAATGGCGATCATTAAAAAATCTGGAGATAACAGATGCTGGAGATGTTGTGGAGAAATAGGAACACTTTTACACTGTTGGTGGGAGTGTAAACTTGTTCAACCATTGTGGAAGACAGTGTGGCGATTCCTCAAGGACCTAGAAATAGAAATTCCATTTGACCCAGCAATCCCATTACTGGGTATATATCCAAAGGATTATAAATCATTCTACTATAAGGACACGTGCACACGAATGTTCATTGCAGCACTGTTTACAATAGCAAAGACCTGGAACCAACCCAAATGCCCATCGACAATAGACTGGACAGGGAAAATGTGGCACATATACACCATGGAATATTATGCAGCCATCAAAAACGATGAGCTTGGGTCCTTTGTAGGGACATGGATGAACCTGGAAACCATCATTCTCAGCAAACTGACAGAAGAGCAGAAGATCAAGCACCACATGTTCTCACTCATAGGCAGCTGTCGAACAATGAGAACACATGGACATAGGGAGGGGAGCACTACACACTGGGGTCAGTTGGGGGGAAATAAGGGAGGGACGATGGGGGGTGGGGAGCTGGGGAGAGATAGCAAGGGAAGAGATGCCAGATGTAAGTGATTGGGAAGAAGGCAGCAAATCACACTGCCACATGTGTACCTATGCAAGAATTTTTCATGTTCTTCACATATACCCCAAAACCTAAAATGCAATAAAATAAATAAATGGAAAAGAAAACCGTAGAAGAAAACCTAGGCAATACCATTCAGGACATAGGCATAGGCAAGGACTTCATGAATAAAACATCAAAAGCAATGGCAGTGAAAACCATAATTGACAAATGGGATCTAATTAAACTAAAGAACTTCTGCACAGCAAAAGAAACTATCATCAGAGTGAACAGGCAACCTACACAATGGGAGAAATTTTTGGCAATCTACTCATGTGACAAAGGGCTAATATCCAGAATATACAAAGAACTTAAACTTACAAGAAAAAAAAAAACTATCAAAAATGGGTGAAGGATATAAACAGATACTTCTCAAAAGGAGATATTTATGCAGCCAACAAACATTTTTTTTAAAAAGTACAGCATCACTGGTCATTAGAGAAATGCAAGTCAAAACCACATTGAGATACCATCTCACACCAGTTAGAACGGTGATCATTAAAAATTCAGGAGACAACAGATGCTGGAGAGGATGTGGAGAAACAGGAACACTTTTACAGCGTTGGTGGGAGTGTAAATTAGTTCAACCATTGTGTAAGACAGTGTAGCGATTCCTCAAGGATCTAGATCTAGAAATACCATTTGAGCCAGCAATCCCATTACTGGGTATATACCCAAAGGATTGTAAATCATTCTATTATAAACACACATGCACACATATGCTTACTGCAGCACTATTCACAATACCAAAGACTTGGAACCAACCCAAATGCCCAACAATGATAGACTGGATAAAGAAAATATGGCACATATATACCATGGAATAATATGCAGCCATCAAAAAGGATGAGTTCATGTCTTTTGCAAGCATATGGATAGAGTTGGAAGCCATCATTGTCAGCAAACTAATACCAGAACAGAAAACCAAACACCAAATGTTCACACTCATAAGTGGGAGCTGAACAATGAGACCACATGAACACAGGGAGGGGAACATCACACACTGGGGTTTGTCAGGGGGTGGATAGCTAGAGTAGGGAGACCATTAGGAGAAATGTTTAACATAGACGATGGGGCGATAGATGCAGCAAACCACCATGGCACGTGTATACCTATGTAACAAGCCTGCATGTTCTGCACATATACCCCAGAACATAAAGTATTTGAAAAAAAAAAAAAAGAAGAAGAATTTACAGTAAGACTGAGTCTAAAACACAGGAGAAACGTATATTTCAAACTGCTCTGCTACGCGCTCGTTCACCTTAGGAAATTGCATCTATGATTAAATTCAGCGAGTTAGAAACATGTTTCTTCTAAAAGCTGCCTTTGGATATTCCAGAGTGAATGGGAGTATATGCTGTAATGAGAAATATCTGGCTCTAGAACAAAAACAGAGCTATCTAGCAGAGTGGTTCTCAAGGTGTACATTCAAAATACAGAGTTAAACTGATGTGTGAATGTGGCAGTTCAGAAACCCTTTCTTTGGAGAATCTAGAAACAGGTATTTCCAGCAATTTGCAGGCAAATAAGAATTAGGAGTATGTCTGTGACTAAAACACAGGAGAAATATATATATCAAATTGCTCTGCTACTGTGTTCATTCACCTTAGGAAATTGCATCTATGTTTAGAGTCAGTGAGTTAAAAACATGTTTCTTCTAAAAGCTGCGTTTGGAAATTCCAGAGTGAATGAGTGCTAATGCTGTAATGAGAAACACCTGGCTATAAAACAAAAACGGAGCTATCCAGCAGAATGGTTGTCAAGCGGTCCATTCAACTTAAACTCATGTGTGTATGTAGCTGTTCAGAAAGCCTTTATTTGGAAAATCTAGAAACAGATATTTCCAGCCATATACAGGCATGTAAGATTTAGCAGTAAGACTGCGTCTAGAACACAGGAGAAACGTATATTTCAAACCGCTCTGCTGTGTGTTTGTTAACATTAGGGAGTTGTATCAATGTTTAAATTCAGCGAGTTAGAAACACGCTTCTTCTAAAGGTTGCGTTTGGGTATTCCAGAGTGAATGGGAGTAAAGGCTGTAATGAGAAATATCTGGCTCTAAAACAAAAATGGAGCTATCTAGCAGAATGATTGTCAAGGTGTACATTTAACTTACAAAGCTAAGCTGATGTGTACATCTAGGAGTAGGGAAACCCTTTCTTTGGATAATCTAGAAACAGATATTTCCCGCGATATGGAGGCATATAAGAATTAGCAATAAGACTGCACCTAAAACACAGGAGAAAAGTACATCTCAAACTGCTCTGCTGTCTATTCGTTCACCTTAGGAAGTTGCATCTATATTTAGATTCAGAGAGTTAGAAACACTTTTCTTCTAAAAGCTGAGTTTGGATATTCCAGAGTGAATGGG
Organism: Cebus imitator; assembly: GCF_001604975.1. Taxonomy (NCBI): domain Eukaryota; kingdom Metazoa; phylum Chordata; class Mammalia; order Primates; family Cebidae; genus Cebus; species Cebus imitator. The sequence goes on from NW_016108317.1 coordinate 5,350, forward strand.
AGTATATGCTGTAATGAGAAATATCTGGCTCTAAAAGAAAAACTGAGCTATTTAGCAGAATGGTTGTCAAGGTTTACATTCAACTTACAGAGTTAAACTGAAGTGTGTACGTAGCAGTTGAGAAATCCTTCCTTTGGAGAATATAGAAACAGATATTTCCAACCCTATAC
>NW_016108317.1:6443-9875 GCF_001604975.1 Cebus imitator
TTCCAGCCATATACAGGCATATAAGAATCAGCAGTAAGACTGCATCTAAAACACAGGAGAAAGGTATATTTCAGACTGCTCTGCTGTGTGTTTGTTCACCTTAGAAAGTTTCATCCATATTTAGATTCTGCGAGTTAGAAACACTTTTCTTCTAAAAGCTGCGTTTGGATATTCCAGAGTGAATGGGAGTATATGCTGTAATCAGAAATATCTGGCTCTAAAACAAAAACGGAGCTATCTAGCAGACTGGTTGTCAGTGTGTTCATTCAGCTTACAGAGTTAAATTGATATGTGTATGTAACAGTTCATAAACCCTTTCTTTGGAAAATCTAGAAAGAGATAATTCCAGCCATATACAGGCGTATAAGAATTAGCAGTAAAACTTCGTCTAAAACACAGGAGAAACATATATTTCAAACTGCTCAGCTGTGTGTTCATTCACTTAGGAAGTTGCATCTATATTAAGATTCAGTGAGTTAGAAACACGTTTTTTTCTAAAAGCTGCGTTTGGATATTAAAGATTGAATGCGAGTATATGCTGTAATGAAAAATATCTGGCTCTAAAACAAAAACGGAGCTATCTAGGAGAATGGTTGTCAAGGTATACCTTCCACTTCCAGAGTTAAACTTATGCCTATGTAGCAGTTCAGAAACCTTTTATTTGGATAATCTAGACACTGATATTTCCAGCCAAATCCTGGCGAATAAGAATTAGCAGTAAGATTGCGTTTAAAACACAGAAAAAAAGGGATCTTTCAAACTGCTCTCCTGTGTGTTCGTTGACCTTAGGGAGTTGCATCTATCTTTAGACTCAGCAAGTTAGGAACAAGTTTATTCTAGGAGCTGTGTTTGGACATTCCAGAGTGAATGGGAATATATGCTGTAATGATAAATGTCTGGCTCTAAAACAAAAACGAAGCTATCTAGCAGAGTGTTTGTCAATGTGTGCATTCAACTTACAGGGTTAAACTGCTGTGTTTATACAGCAGTTCGGAAACCCTATATTGGCCAATCTAAAAACAGATATTTCCAGCCAAATCCAGGCATATAAGAATTAGCAGTAAGACTGCGTTTAAAACAAAGAAAAAACTGATATTTCAAATTGCTCTGTTGTATGTTCCTTCACCTTAGGGAGTTGCATCTATATTTAGATTCAGCGAGTTAGAAACACGTTTCTGGTAGGAGCTTCATTTGGAAATTCCAGAGTGATTGTGAGTATATGCTGTAATGAGAAATATCTGGCTCTAAAACGAAAATGGAACTATCTTGTAGAATGGTTGTCAATGTGTTCATTCAACCTATAGAGTTATATTGATGTATGTATGCAGCAGTTCAGAAACCCTTTCTTTGGAGAGTCTAAAAACATATATTTTCAGCCAAATCCAGGCATGTGCATACGAATGTTCATTGCAGCACTGTTTACAATAGTAAAGACCTGGAACCAACCCAAATGCCCATCGATAATAGACTGGACAGCGAAAACGTTGCACATATACACTATGGAATATTATGCAGCCATCAAAAATGATGAGTTTGTGTCCTTTGTAGGGACATGGATGAATTTGGAAACCATCCTTTTCACCAAACTCTCAGAAGAGCAGAAGATCAAGCACTGCATGTTCTCACTCATAGGTGGGTGTTGAACAATGAGAACACATGGAAACAGGGAGGGGAGCACTACACACTGGGGTCAGTTGGGGGGAAATAGGGGAGGGACGGTAGGAGGTGGGAGCTGAGGAGAGATAGCAAGAAGAGAGTTGCCAAATGTAGGTGATGAGGAGGAAGGCAGCAAATCACACTGCCACGTGTGTACCTCTGCAACAATCTTGCATGTTCTTCACATGTACCCCAAAACCTAAAATGCATTAAAATAAATAAATGAAAAAAAAAAAAGAATTAGCCGTAAGACTGCGTTTACAACACAGAAAAAAACGGATCTTTCAAACTGCTCTGCTGTGTGTTTGTTCACCTTATGGAGTTGCATCTACCTTTAGATTCCTTGAATTAGAAATACGTTTCTTCTAGGAGCCGGGTTTGGACATTCCAGAGTGAATGGGAGTATGTTCTGTAGTGAGAAATATCTGACTCTAAAACAAAAACAGAGCTATCTAGCAGAATGGTTGTCAATGTGTGCATTCAACTTACAGAGTTAACCTGATATGTGTATGCAGCAGTTCAGAAACCCTTTCTTTGGAAAATCTAAACACCGATATTTTCAGACAAATCCAGGCACAGAAGAATTAGCAGTAAGTCTGCGTTCAAAATACAGAAAAAACGGATCTTTCAAACTGCTCTGCTGTGTGTTTTTTCACCTTAGGAAGTTGCATCTATCTTTAGATTCAATGAGTTAGAAACACGTTTCTTCTAGGAGCTACGTTTGGACATTCCAGGGTGAACGGCAGTATATGCTATAATGAGAAATATCTTGCTATAAAACAAAAACGTAGCTACCTAGCAGAATGGTTGTCAATGTGTGCATTCAACTTACAGAGTTAAACTGATATGTGTATGCAGCAGATCAGAAACCCTTTCTTTGGAGAATCTAAAAACAGATATTTGCACCCAAATCCAGACATATAAGAATTAGCAGTTTAAGTGCATTTAAAACACAGAAAAAACGGATCTTTCAAACTGCTCTGCTATGTGTTTGTTCACCTTAGGGAGTTGCATCTATGTTTAGATTCAGAGAGTTACAAACTCGTTTCTTCCAGGAGCTTCGTTTGAACATTCCAGAGTGAACGGGAGTATAATCTGTAATCAGAAATATCTGGCTCTAAAACAAAAACGGAGCTATATAGCAGAATGGTTGTCTATGTGAGCATTCAACTTCAGAGTTAAACTGTTGTGTGTATACAGCAGTTCAGAAACCACTTCCTTGGAGAATCTAAAAACAGATATGTCCAGCCAAATCCAGACATAGAAGAATTTGCAGTAAGACTGCCGTTAAAGCACAGAAAAAATGGATCTTTCAAACTCCTCTACTGTGTGTTCATTCAACTTAGGGAGTTGCATCTATCTTTAGATTCAGCGAATTAGAAACTCGTTTCTTCTAGGACCTTCGTTTGGACGTTCCAGAGTGAAAGGAAGTTTATTCTGTAATGAGAAATATCTGGCTCTAAAACAAAAATGGAAATATCTGGTACAATTGTTCCCAATGTGTGCATTCAACTTACAGAATTAAACTGATGTGTTATGCAGCAGTCAGAAACCTGTTCTTTGCAGAATCTAAAAACAGATATTTCCAGCCAAATCCAGGCATATAAGAATTAGCCATAAGACTGTGTTTAAAACACAGAAAAAAACAATCTTTCAAACTGCTCTGCCGTGTGTTCGTTCACCTTAAAGAGTTGCCTCCAGCCGGGCGCGGTGGCTCAAGCCTGTAATCCCAGCACTTTGGGAGGCCGAGGCGGGTGGATCACGAGGTCAAGAGAT
>NW_016108317.1:10116-15302 GCF_001604975.1 Cebus imitator
CACGCCATTGCACTCCAGCCTGGGTAACAAGAGCGAAACTCCATCTCAAAAAAAAAAAAAAAGTTGCATCTATCTTCAGATTCTTCACATCAGAAACACATTTCTTCTAGGAGCTGCGTTTGGACATTCCAGAATGAATGGGGGTATGTTCTGTAGTGAGAAATATCTGGCTCTAAAACAAAAACGGAGCTATCTAGAAATATGGTTGTCAATGTGTGCATTCAACTTACAGAGTTATACTGATGTGTGTATGCAGCACTTGAGAAACCCTTTCTTTGGAGAATCTAAAAACAGATATTTCCAGACAAATCCAGGCATATAAGAATTAGCAGTAAGACTGCATTTAAAGCACAGGAAAAAAAACGATCTTTCAAACTGCTGTGCTGTATGTTCGTTTCACTTAGAGTGTTGCATCTATCTTTAGATTCAGCAAGTCAGAAACACGTTTCTTCTAGGACCTGCGTTTGGACATTCCAGAGTTAATGGGAGTATATGCTGTAATGAGAAATATCTGGCTCTAAAACAAAAATGGAAATATCTGGTAGAATGGGTCTCAATGTGTGCGTTCAACTTACAGAGTTAAACTGATGTGTGTATGCAGCAGTTCAGAAACCTGTTCTTTGGAGAATCTAAAAACACATATTTCCAGCCAAATCCAGGCATATAAGAATTAGCCGTAAGACTGCATTTAAAACACAGAAAAAACTGATCTTTCAAACTGCTCTGCTGTTTGTTCATTCACCTCAGGCAGTTGCATCTATCTTTAGATTCAGCGAGTTAGAAACACGTTTCTTCTAGGATCTGCGTTTGGGCATTCCAGAGTAATTGGGAGTATGCACTGTAATGGGAAATATTTGGCTACAAAGCAAAGACAAAGCTATCTAGCACAATTGTTGCCAATGTGTTCATTCAACTTACAGGGTTAAAGTGACTGTGTGTATGCAGCAGTTCAGAAACCCTTTCTTTGGATAATCTAAAAACAGATATTTCCAGCCAAATCCAGGCATGTAAGAATTAGCAGTAAGACTGAGAGATAGCAAGAGGAGAGATACCAGATGTAGGTGATGGGGAGGAAGGATGCAAATCACACTGCCACATGTGTAGCTAGGCAACAATCTTGCATGTTCTTCACATGTCCCTGAAAACCTAAAATGCAATAAAATAAATTAATGGGGAAAAAAATCCTGGGTTAAAACACACCAAAAAAACGGACCTTTCAAACTGCTCTGCTGCGTGTTCATTCAACTTAGAAAGTTGCATCTATCTTTAGATTCAGCTAGTTAGAAACACGTTTCTTCCAGGAGCTGCGTTTGGAGATTCCAGAGTGAATGGGAGTATATGCTGTAATGAGAAATATCTGGCTTTAAACAAAAACGGAGCTATCTAAAAGAATGGTTGTCAATGTGTGCATTCAACTTACAGAGTTAAACTGATGTGTGTATGCAGCAGTTCAGAAACCCTTTCTTTGGAGAATCTAAAAACAGATATTTCCAGCCAAATCCAGACATATAAGAATTAGCAGGAAGACTCCGTTTAAAACACAGAAAAAATGGATCTTTCAACCTGCTCTGCTGTGTGTTCATTCACCTTAGGGAGTTGCATCTATGTTTAGATTCAGGGAGTTAGAAACAGGTTTCTTATAGGAGCTGTGTTTGGATATTCCAGAGTGAATGGGCGTATAGGCTGTAATGAGAAATATCTGGCTCTAAAACAAAAACGGTGCTATGAAGCAGAATGGTTGTCAATGTGTACATTCAACTTGCAGGGTTAATTGGACCTGTGTATGCAGTAGTTCAGAAACCCTTTCTTTGGCGAATCTAAAAACAGATACTTCCATCAAATCCAGGCATAAAGGAATTAGCAGTAAGACTCAGAGATAGCATGGGGAGAGATGCCAGTTGTAGGTGATGGGGAGGAAGGCTGCAAATCACACTGCAATATGTGTAGCTATGCAACAATCTTGCATGTTCTTCACATGTACCCCAGAACCTAAAATGCAATAAAGTAAATAAATGGGGGAAAAAAGACTGCGTTTAAAACACAGAAAAAATGGATCTTTCAAACTGCTCTGCTGTGTGTTTGTTCACCTTAGGGAGTTGCATCTATGTTTAGATTCAGCGAGTTAGAAAAAAGTTTCTTCTAGGAGCTGCGTTTGGATATTCCAGAGTGAATGGGGGTATAGGCTGTAATGAGAAATATCTGGCTCTAAAACAAAAACGTTGCTATCTAGCAGAATGGTTGTCAATGTGTGCATTCAACTAACTGAGTTAAACTGATGTTTGTATGCAGCAGTTCAGAAACGCTTTCTTTGGAGAATGTAAATACAGATATTTCCAGAGAAATCCAGGCATATAAGAATTAGCAGTAAGACTGAGAGATAGCAAGGGGACAGATGTCAGATGTAGATGATGGGGAGGAAGGCTGCAAATCACACTGCCACGTTTGTAGCTATGCAACAACCTTGCATGTTCTTGACATACACCCCAAGACCTAAAATGCAATAAAATAAATAAATGGGGAAAAAAAGACTGCATTTAAAACATAGAAAAAACGGATATTTCAAACTGCTCTGCTGTGTGTTCGTTCACCTTATTTAGTTGCATCTATGTTTACATTCAGCGAGTTAGAAACAAGTTTATTCTAGGAGCTGTGTTTGGATATTCCAGTGTTAATTTGAGTATATGATGTAATGAGAAATATCTGGCTCTAAAACTAAAATGGAGCTATGTATCAGAATGGTTGTCAGTGTGTGCATTCACCTTACAGAGTTAAACTGATGTGTGCATGCAGCAGTACAGAAACGTTTTTTTTTTTTTGGAGAATCTGAAACCAGATATTTCTAGCCAAATCCAGGCATGTAAGAATTAGTAGTAAGACTGCGTTTAAAACACAGAAAAAACTGATCTTTCAAACTGCTCTGCTGTGTGTTTGTTCACCTTACAGAGTTGCATCTATCTATAGATTCCTCGAATTAGAAACATGTTTCTTCTAGGAGCTGGGTTTGAACATTCCAGAGTGAATGGGGCTGTGTTTTGTAATGAGAAATATCTGGCTCTAAAGCAAAAACGGAGCTATCTAGCAGAATCATTGTCAATGTGTGCATTCAACTTACAGAGCTAAACTGATGTGTGTATACAGCAGTTCAGAAACCCTTTCTTCAGAGAATCTAAAAACAGATATTTTCAGACAAATCCAGGCATATAAGAATTAGCCGTGAGTCTGCGCCTAAAACACAGAGAAAACGTATCTTTCAAATGACTCTGCTGTGTGTTCGTTCACCTTAGGGAGCTGCATCTATCTTCAGATTCAGCTAGTTAGAAACACATGTCTTCTAGGAGCTGCATTTGGATATTCCGGAGTGATTGGGAGTATATACTGTAATGAGAAATATGTGGCTCTAAAACAAAAACGGAGGTATCTAGTAGAATGGTTGTCAATGTGTGCATTCAACTTATAGAGTTAAACTGACGTGTGTATGCAGCAGTTCAGAAACCCTTTCTTCAGAGAATCTAAAAACAGATATTTCCAGCCAAATCCAGGCATATAAGTATTAGCAGTAAGACTGCTTCTAAAACACAGAAAAAACGGACCTTTCAAGCTGCTCTGCTGTGTGTTCATTCACCTTAGGCAGTTGAATCTATATTTAAATTTAGCGAGTTAGAAACACGATTCTTCTAGGAGCTGCGTTTGGGCATTCCAGAGTGAATGGGAGTACATGCTGTAATGAGAAATATCTGGCTCTAAAACAAAAACGGAGTTGTCTAGCAGAATGGTTGTCAATGTGGCATTCAACTTACTGAGTTAAACTGATGTGTGTATACAGCAGTTCAGAAACCCTATTTTGGAGAATCTAAAAACAGATATTTTGAGCCAAATCCAGGCATATAAGAATTAGCAGTAAGACTGCGGCTAAAACTCAGAAAAAAAGGATCTTTCAAACTTCTCTGCTGTGTGTTCTTTCACCTTATGGAGTTGCATCTATCTGTAGATTCAGCGAGTTGCAAACACTTTTCTTCTAGGAGCTGCGTTTGGATATTCCAGAGTGAATGGGAATATATACTGTAATTAGAACTCTCTGGCTCTAAAATCAAAACGGAGCTATCTAGCAGAATCGTTGTCAATGTGTGCATTCAACTTATGGATTTAAACTGATGTGTGTATGCAGCAGTTCAGAAACCCTTTCTTCAGAGAATCTAAAAACAGATATTTTCAGACAAATCCAGGCATATAAGAATTAGCCATGAGTACCAAGAAAATGAACAGTTGGTGAGATCAAAACTTCTGACCCAAAGGGCCTGCAGCTGGTCTGACGATTCATCAAAAAGTCTGAACTTAAATAGAGACATATTGGACTGTGACATGCAATAAAAGAACTGAAACAGCAAACGGTCTTGATTTAGGTTTCCTTTCCACTGTATACAGCTCCAGTGAATGGAGAAGTGAGCATGCCTGTGGTACTCCTCACACATCTAGGATAGTTACTATCCACAGTGGTCAACCTTTGGGATTTTCCACACATTGCAGGGGCGTCGTCCATCTATGCTAACCTAGAATGTCCAGATAAAAGCCTCTGTTTAGAGACTGGAGAGAAAAATATTAAACCTGAAAGCCCATGAACTGTCTCAACCAGGGGAACACATGAAGGAAACACTACACAATCTGACATCAGAAGCCCTAAATTCACGTTGACCCCTTAAGCTTTACAATTGTGAGTAATCAATTTACTTTCTCTAGGCTCTGTTATTCTCACATCAATAAAGAGAAAAGCAGACTGAATAGTCTCCCAGATCAATTAAAAACTTATCCTCTGGCTTTATGATTTAAGAATGAGATTAATAGGGGAGGATCCAAGATGGCTGTTTAGGAACAGCTCAGGATTGTAGCTCCCAGTGAAAGCACAGAGGTTGAGTGGACGCCGCATTTTTATTGCCCACAGACTAGGAAATTCCCAGGCAGAGGAGCTCCACGGTCGCCAGCGCGGCTGTTTCGTCAAGCACAGCTGTGCCAGCCAGCGCCGCTGCTTTGCCCCGCGTGGCTGCTTTGTCGGCGCCCTGGAGCAGCAGTTCTCCGTACAAAATACACCGGTCTGGGGGCCCTTTTGGCTGGTGATTGGAGCCACGGGAAGTCTCCCATTCGTCTGTTTCAAAAGGGGACTTAGCAGAGAACATGGACAATAGATTCCAGGG
>NW_016108317.1:20514-22407 GCF_001604975.1 Cebus imitator
CCAAACGCCCATCGACGATAGACTGGATAGGGAAAATGTGGCACATATACACCATGGAATATTATGCAGCCATCAAAAACGATGAGTTTGGGTCCTTTGTAGGGACATGGATGAACCTAGAAACCATCATTCTCAGCAAACTGACAGAAGAGCAGAAGATCAAACACCGCATGTTCTCACTCATAGGCGGGTGTGGAACAATGAGAAGACATGGACACAGGGAAGGGAGCACTACACACTGGGGTCAGTTGGGGGGAAATAGGGGAGGGACGGTGGGGGGTGCGGTGTTGGGGAGAGATAGCAAGTGGAGAAATGCCAGATGTAGGTGATGGGGAGGAAGGCAGCAAATCACACTGCCACGTGTGTACCTATGCAACAATTTTGCATGTTCTTCACATGTACCCCAAAACCTAAAATGCAATTAAATAAATAAATGGGGGAAAAAAGAATGATATTAATTAATAAGGTTAAAACTGTGTCTTAACCCCTATAGGAGCCTGCTGGGAATATGCTAAGCAAAACTAGGCCACACAGACAGAGCCATTCTGACCATGTCCCTCCCTACACCAGCTATCATACAGATATGCACCACTGGTATGAGGAGTCCCTTCCACTGAAGACTGGCTGATTCAATAATAAGCTGATTTATTCATTCAAACAACAAATATTTACTGAGCACCTTCTAGGTATTTAGGTATACAACAGAATAAAAAAGACAAAATCCCTTCCCTTACTTACATTTTAGTGAAGAAGGAGGGTTAGCCAGACATCAAACAGGAAATATAATTAAGGATATATTTTATGCATGGCAGTGCTGGGATTCACTCAGGGTGGCTCAAAAAATATTATGGGAAATATTAGGGAAGTATAAAATATAGTCTTAAACCTTTGGAAAGATGAAAAGTTTTAATAAGCCAGGCTGAAAACAGCCAGTTCTTACATTTGAGCTTTAAGTCATAAGGTGAAGATTAAGATAATAAAAGCTTCCCTGGTTAAGTCTGTTTACCCCCACATTCCTTTTTCTCTACTCTGTTTACTCATGTAAACTTCACCCTAGCTGGTCCTGTAAGGGGGAAGTTGAAAAAGACTTCTTAATGCTGTTTATTCTGGACCTCAGAACCAAGTTTTTATCATTCTTAAAACCACTCGTTTAACCATGTTAATTATCCACAAGCATGTTAACTTAAAATCTCTGTTACTACTTCTAGACTGAATAAATGCAAGAATGAACAAGGGGTCAATTAGTGGCAATCACTCCCTAAAAGTTGATGATGACCTAGCCCAACTCTTACACTGTATTCTGTATGTAGGGCATATTTTATTCATCTGATACTTATACTAAATAAATGTTTGTTTAATAAGTGAAACTAAATGTTAATTGTAAATATAATGAAGTCATGATGAGAGGGGAACAAAAGGCCCATCTTTATCAAATAATCTCTTCTTAGGGAAGACACTGAATTTGTGTCTGCAGATTATCATCTTACCTTTTAATAACAAATTTAATTTGATTATCCACTTGAATGATGTTTTCCAGCCTTGGGATTCCCTATCATGAGGGACTTCTGAAAGGAATGTTTTCCAGTAGTTCTTCCACACACAGATCATTCACATGTCCTTCAAATTTTTGGTTTTAAAAAAGATCTTCAAAGATCTTCAAAGATTAAACTTTGTTTTTGAATATCCTTAAAAAGAAGAGAAAGAAAGAACATCATTATATTTTTGTCTAATTTATTGTCTAATAAAGAACATAACCTAAGCTGGTGTGCAGTGGCATGATTTCTGTTCCTTGCAATCTACACCTCTTGGTTTCAAGCAATTCTCCTGCCTCAGTCTCACGAGTAGCTGAGATTACAGGTGCCTGCCAGCATGCTTGTCTAATTTTTGTATATA
>NW_016108317.1:28242-29845 GCF_001604975.1 Cebus imitator
AAAAAAAAAAAAAAAAAAAAAAAAAAAAAACAGGGGATTGATCCGAGATGGCTCTTTAGGAACAGCTCAGGATTGCAGCTCCCAGTGAAAGCATAGTGGGTGAGTGGACGCCCCATTTTTATTGCACAGAGACTAGGAAATTCCCAAGCAGAGGAGCCCCACGGGTCGGCAGCACGGCTGTTTCGGCCAGTGCGGCTGTGTCAGCCAACATGGCTTCTTTGCCGGTGCGGCTGCTTTGTCAGAGCCCTGGAGCAGCAGTTCTCCATATAAAATACACCGGTCTGGGTGCCCCTTTGGCTGACGATTGGAGCGACTGGAAGTCACCCATTCATCTGTTTAAAAAGGGGACTGAACAGGGAACCAGGACAGTAGATTCCATGGCAAAAAAAGCACCATGAATCTCAATGCTGCAGTTGAAGCCAGCACAGTGAGTCGCCACATGGGAAAACACACAGATCCCGGCGCCTGTTCAACAGGCAACTGGAACACCAAAAAAAAAAAAAAAAAAAGGCTCTGAGTCAGGGAGACAGCTGATCAGGCTGGGCTGGTGCGACCCCCACAAAAGAAGAGTAATCAGAGACTCTCTGGATTGAGAGTTTCACAGCAAGTGCAGCTGAACCCAGGATGGTCCAGCTCTGTCGGGGAGGGGGGTCCGTCATTACCGAGGCACTCCAACACTATGGAGGTAGCCAGCCAATGCTGAGGCAGCCCGCAGTTGCCAAGGCAACCCGCCCCTGCTGACACAGCCCGCCGTTGCCAAGACAACCCACCATTACAGACAGAGTCCACTAATAAAAGGGTGGGCCACCATTGCTGAGGCAGTTCTAACTACACCCATATAAACAGAACTGCAGGGAGGTTAACTTGGCAGCTGGGCAGAGCCCACAGCAGCTCAGAGAAGCCACTACAGGCAGACACTGACTAGGCTGCCCCCTTGCTGGGCAGGGCAACTCTGAAGGAAAAAAAAAGAAGGCAGCAGCACAAAGAAAACTCATAATTAAAGTCCTAAATCCCTGGGACAGAGCACCTGGGAACAAGCGGTTTATGAGTTTTGCTGCAGCAGACCTAAACATATGTGCCCAGCAGCTCTGAATGAACAACGGAGCTCACAGCTCAGCATTTGAGCTCCTATAAAGAACAGACTGTCTCCTCAAGCAGCTTCCTGACCCCTATATATCCAAAGAGCCACCTCATAAAGGAGAAATCAGACTGAAACTTGGCAGGTATCCTTCTGGGACAAAGATAGCAGAAGAAGAAAACCGGTAACAACCCTTACTGTTCTGCAGCTGGTGCAGGTGATCCCCAGGCAAGCAGGGCCAAGAGTGGACCTCAGAAGACCTACAGCAGAGGGGCCAGACTATCAGAAGGAAAACCAAGAAACAGAAAAAACCACATCATCAACAAACAGAATGTCCATTCAGAGACCCAATCTGAAAGCCAGCAACTACAAAGACGACAGGTGGATAAACACATAAAGAAGGGAAGAAACCAGCGCAAAAAGGATGAAAACACCCAAAACCAGAACACCTCTCCTCCTACAAGGGATCACAACTCCTCACCAGCAAGGGAACAAGGTTGGATGGAGAACGAGTGTGATGAAATG
>NW_016108317.1:31981-33106 GCF_001604975.1 Cebus imitator
ACATAATTGGGAGTAAATCACTCCTCAGCAAATGCAAAATAATGGAAATTATAACAAACAGGCTCTCAGATGACAGTGCAATCAAGTTAGAACTCAGAATTCAAAAACTAACTCAGAACTGCACAGCTTCATGGAAACTGAACAACTTGCTCTTGAATGTTGACTGGATAAACAATGAAATGAAGACAGGAATAAAGATGTTCTTTGAAACCAATGAGAATGAAGGCACAACATACCAGAATCTCTAGGACACATTTAAAGCAGTCTCTAGAGGAAAATATATAGCAATAAGTGCCCATACGAGAAGCAAGGAGAGATCAAAAAATTGACACCCTATCGTCAAAATTGAAAGAGCTGGAGAACCTAGATCAAGCAACTGAAAGTCTAGCAGAAGAAAAGAAATATGTAACATTAGAGCAGAACTGAAGGAGATAGAGATGCAAAAAACCCTTCAAAAAATCAATAAATCCAAGAGCTGGTTTTTTGAAAAGATCAACAAAATAGACAGACCACTAGCCAGATTAATAAAAAAGAAAAGAGAGAAAAACCAAATTGATGCAACAAAAAATGATAAAGGGGATATCATCACAGATTCCACAGAAATTCAAACCATCATCAGAGGCTATTACAAACAACTCCATGCACATAAACTAGTAAACCTGGAAGAAATGGATAAATTCCTGGACACTTGCCTCCTCCCAAGCCTAAATCAGGAAGAAGCCAAAACCCTGAACAGACCCATAACAAGGTCTGAAGTTGAGGCAGCAACTAAGAGCTTACCACCCAAAAAAAGCCCACGACCAGATGGGTCACAGCCGAATTCTACGAGACATACAAACAGGAGCTGGTACCATTCCTTCTGAAACTATTCCAAACAATACAAAAAGAGGGAATTCTTCCCAAATCATTTTATGACACCAACATCATCCTGACTCCAAAACCCGGCAGAGACTCAACAAGAAAAGAAAATTTCAGGCCAATATCCATGATGAACATAGATGCAAAAATCTTCAACAAAATACTGACAAGCCGATTGCAACAGCACATCAAAAACCTTATCCACCATGATCAAGTAGGCTTCATCCCGGGGATGCAAGACTGGTTCAACATATGCAAGTCTATAAA